>NC_135808.1:54533611-54688832 GCF_964213995.1 Mustelus asterias | reverse complement strand
GGTGTTGGCAAGCCTGACTTGCCAGGACACCTTCTTTCCCAGCCATGGGAAACCTTTTCATGTTCAGAAATAAAAATACTCTGTGTCGGGCAGCTTGATAAATGTACCGTGGCGCAAGATCTTGGCAACTTTGCTGAGAAAATAAATTCCAGTTGAGATGGGACCAGATAGAGAGCGCAACAGGTGACTGAGGAAATGAGGTGAAAACAATTGTAAAGGACAATTACAATCTTACTGGGATTTATTAGGAATCGAGTCTCAAAATCATGGGATTGGAATATATTCTTGCAATGGGCAGCCAGATCACCAGTGTTGCAGTTGTGCTGAAAACCAAACTGGTGATTGTTTTTGTCCAGGACTTTCAAGACGATGGATGACTTGAGAGTTTAAAACTGACCTCTTCATTTTTCAGATTTAGGCTCAATGGCGATAATTGAGGATCATGTCCCAGAAACTTGAGTTAGGCTGAATTTCTTAGATATGGCTTGCCAATGGCCTGACATTATTATTTAACTGTGTTCAAGATAGTCAATAATTGGCTTTGATCCGACTTGTCTTTAATTGCCCCTACATTTTGTCCAGTCAAAATGTGGAACCAGTTATTTAATGGTGAAAAATTAAGATTTTCAACCCTTTTTCTTTGCACAGGTACAATAAGCTGAGTAGGGAAGTTCGAGAATTGGCACACAAAATCCGAGACCTTGATGAGAAAGACTCCTTCCGGACCAAGAGCACCCGCCGACTCCTAGAAAAACTGTGAGTCCTCACGGATCTGTTTAAGGAAAGCAAGAGAAAGCTAATTGAAATTGGGAAACTGTGGATATGTTTATTATTTGCAAGTAAATTTTAAGTATTTTAATTTGCATTTGAACTTGAGTCAACCCACATTTCTTCCTTTGCTCTGGCTGCCCCATCGGAGTTCAGTTTCAAGCTTCATGCCAAACACCAAAAACTTAATATTTCTCCTCCCTCCCCACTTTTTCTCTCTCCTCTGGTAGCCTGACGATACTGCGGTCAATTATATGCTCCATTTGAGATCAGATAGCTTCTGAGAATCTCTGATCCTACTGGGGGCCAGTAACATATGCATAACATATTTTCTATTGAATAATCAAAATAGCTAAGTCACCTTGCATGGGGATCAAATAGCAAATGCTGCAAAACCTCAGCTGGGAAACGGAGTTAACATTTTGAGTTAAATGTGACTCTTCTTTGGAATCTGAATTTTATACTTCTCAACCTTGTGTGATGCTCATTGCTTAGTGAACCATGATCATTTTAGTTGATCTGTTCCACATACTATTGATGCGCTGGCAGTATCTATACTGGGGACAGTTAAAAGTTGTTTCCAACATATCGCAGGACTGAAACTTCTTCTCACCAGCGTAAGGTATTTGGATTAATCATTATCTTCATCCTTTTCCTCGGAATTCTTTGCCATGTTTAATTTTGAGATTCCTCCTCTCCGCTTGCACCTAATGATCAGGTCACACCTGTTAGCTTTTTGTGGACATTCTAAGGCTTCATTCACCTATATGTTTTGTCTTCTGCTATAACAGCCAGATCTACTAATGGTGCTTTCATCCTCATTCTGCCTGTTTTTAATCCTTCCATTGTATTGTGCCCACTTTCTGTATCTGCTTCATTTTGAAATATGGCAATCACTGAGTTCCCTCTATTTTTGTCACTGTGGAATTTCCCAGTTGTTCCGTGAAGTTTGAAGGAAATGGCTGGTTGCCAAGAATTTTTCCAAGGAAGCAGACATCTGATCCAATAGTTTCTCGCTCTCTGAGAACCAAATAACTGTTAGAACCAGTAGCTTCTTCAGCCACGGTGGCACAACAGTTAGCACTGCTGTCTCACAGCGCCAAGGGCCCGGGTTTGATTCTCGGCTTGGGTCGATGTCTGTGCGGAGTCTGCACATTCTCCTCCAGCTGAAAGATGTACTGGTTAGGTGGATTGGTCATGCTAAATTCTCCCTCAGTGTACCTGAACAGGTGCCGGAGTGTGGCGACTAGGGGATTTTAACAGTAACTTCATTGCAGTTTTAACATAAGCCTACTTATGACACTAATAAATAAACTTATAACAAACCTCTAATTTAAATGCTAGTATTGGTCCAGGGATCCCCAGATTGAGTTTCATCAATCTTTTTGTACAATCTGTTCCGAGTTCATGATGTATTCCAGGAATGACCGTCTGTTTTCCGAAATCTGTCGGAATCTGACCAAGCCTCATAGACACTTACAATATCATCTTTCCGTAGATTTCATCCAAGAACTCTAGCAGAAGGTACAAACCTTCTTCATTTTCTTGTATCCATTTGTTAGGATCATAGCTGATACTACTGGACAAGCCAGATCTCAGAGTGAAACTGGCTTGATAGACTTATTTATTTTCAGGGGAACGTTACTTAATAAATTCAGAGGAGTCTGCTGGTGAACTTTTAAAACAGAATAAAACATTTATTAAAGAAGAAAAATGAACTATATTACACCAGACACAAAGGTTGGAAACAGTTCAGTACAGAAAATGATTCAAATATTCACGATTCCTTCATTGCAGCTATATCTTTACAGACACATATAAATTCGGAAAGAAAACCCAATTTACTATAGCTATGTAATACTCTTAATATTCCGGTTAGGTATACAGCTTGCAAACTGTGGTCAGACAGGCCACACTAGATAAATGACAGATGTGACCAACGTTCAGTCTATGGATTTCTCAACATCCCACCTAGACGTTTGTCACACTGTCATGGGCGGCATGGTGGCACAGTGGTTAGCACTGCTGCTTCACAGTGCCAGGGACCCAGGTTCGATTCCTGGCTTGGGTCACTGTCTGTGCGGAGTCTGCACGTTCTCCCTGTGTCTGCATGGGTTTCCTCCGGGTACTCCGGTTTCCTCCCACAGTCCAAAAGACGTGCTGGTTATGTGCATTGGGCATGCTAAATTCTCCCTCCGTGTACCTAAACAGGCGCTGGAGTGTGGCAACTAGAGGATTGTCATAGTAACTTAATTGCAGTGTTAATGTAAGCTTACTTGTGACACTAATAAATAAACCTTAAACACTGTGAGCCACCTGGCCTCCTGAGATTACTTTTCTCTGGATCTCGCGTACGCTTAAGCTTCATCATCCAAGCACACTTTCAGATCTTCAAAGGAAATTATGATGCGATTAGGAGAGATTTAGGATGCATAGGTTGGGGAAGGAAACTGCAGGGGATGAACACAATTGAAATGTGGAGCTTGTTCAAGGAACAGCTACTGGGTGTCCTTGATAAGTATGTACCTGTCAGACAGGGAGGAAATGGTCGAGTGAGGGAACCGTGGTTTACTAAAGAAGTTGAATCTCTTGTGAAGAGGAAGAAGGAGACTTGTGTAAAGATGAGATGTGAAGGCTCAGTTGAGGCGCTTGAGAGTTACAAGTTAGCCAGGAAGGACCTAAAGAGAGAGTTAAGAAGAGCCAGGAGGGGACATGAGAAGTCTTTGGCAGGTAGGATCAAGGAAAAGCCTAAAGCCTTCTAATGGTATGTTAGGAATAAAAGAATGACTCGGGTAAGATTAGGGCCAGTCAAGGACAGTAGTGGGAAGTTGTGCGTGGAGCCTGAAAAGATAGGAGAGGCGCTAAATGAATATTTTTTTGTCAGTATTCACGCAGGAAAAAGACAATGTTGTCGAGGAGAATACTGAGATACAGGCTGTTGGACTAGACGGGATTGAGGTTAATGAGGAGGTGTTAGCAATTCTGGAAAATGTGAAAATAGATAAGTCCCCTGGGCCGGATGGGATTTATCCCAGGATTCTCTGGGAGGCTAGGGAGGAGATTGCAGAGCCTTTGGCTTTGATCTTTAGGTTGTCATTGTCTACAGGAATAGTGCCAGAAGACTGGAGGATAGCAAATGTTGTCCCCTTGTTCAGGAAGGGAAGTAGAGACAACCCTGGTGATTATAGACCAGTGAGCCATACTTCTGTTGTGGGCAAAGTTTTGGAAAGGATTATAAGAGATAGGAATTATAATAATCTAGAAAGGAATAATTTGATTAGGGATAGTCAACACGGTTTTGTGAAGGGTAGGTTGTGCCTCACAAACCTTATTGAGTTCTTTGAGAAGGTGACCAAAGAGGTGGATGAGGGGAAAGCAGTTGATGTGGTGTATATGGATTTCAGTAAAGCGTTTGATAAGGTTCCCCACGGTAAGCTATTGCAGAAGCTATGGAGGCATGGGATTGAGGGTGATTTAGCGGTTTGGATCAGGAATTGGCTAGCTGTAAGAAGACAGAGGGTGGTGGTTGATGGAAAATGTTCATCCTGGAGTTCAGTTACTAGTGGTGTACCGCAAGGATCTGTTTTGGGGCTACTGCTGTTTGTCATTTTTATAAATGACCTGGATGAGGGCGTAGAAGAATGGGTTAGTAAATTTGCGGATGACACTAAAGTCGGTGGAGTTGTGGACAGTGCGGAAGGTTGTTGCAGGTTACAGAGGGACATAGATAAGCTGCAGTGCTGGGCTGAGAGGTGGCAAATGGAGTTCAATGCAGAAAAGTGTGAGGTGATTCACTTTGGAAGGAGTAACAGGATTACAGAGTACTGGGCTAATGGTAAGATACTTGGTAGTGTGGGTGAACAGAGAGATCTCGGTGTCCATGTGCATAGATCCCTGAAAGTTGGCACCCAGGTTGATAGGGTTGTTAAGAAGGCGTACGGTGTGTTAGCTTTTATTGGTAGAGGGATTGAGTTTCGGAGCCAGGAAGTCATGTTGCAGCTGTACAAAACTCTGGTGCGGCCACACTTGGAGTATTGCGTACAGTTCTGGTCGTCGCATTATAGGAAGGATGTGGATGCATTGGAAAGGGTGCAGAGGAGATTTACCAGGATGTTGCCTGGTATGGTGGGAAGGGGTCTTATGAGGAAAGGCTGAGGGACTTGAGGTTGTTTTCGTTAGAGAGAAGAAGGTTAAGAGGTGATTTAATAGAGGCATACAGGATGATCAGAGGATTAGATAGGGTGGATAGTGAGAGCCTTTTTCCTCGGATGGTGATAGCTAGCACGAGGGGGCATAGCTTTAAATTGAGGGGTGAGAGATATAGGACAGATGTCAGAGGTAGGTTCTTCACTCAGAGAGTGGTAAGGGCGTGGAATGCCCTGCCTGCAGCAGTAGTGGACTCGCCAACATTAAGGGCATTTAAATGGTCATTAGATAAACATATGGATGATATTGGAATAGTGTAGGTTAGATGGACTTTAGATTGGTTTCACTGGTCGGTGCAACATCGAGGGCCGAAGGGCCTGTACTGCGCTGTTATGTTCTATGTTCAACCATGCAAAGCAGAACACTTCCTGCTCCAAAAGGGTAGTTTTGCCCTTCTGGCCTGCAGAGTCACCAACCCCTCAAATCTTCAGGCTTCTCTTGAGCCCACTTTGTTTCAAATCCATTTCCCAGAGCGCTCTCTCTTTAATTTGGAACCTGTTGCTCTGTTTTATTTTATCAAGTTCATTTGACGGATCTGCTTCCGAATTGTCCCTTACGTGGAACCTTCTGGGACCTGTTTCTGCCCCACACCCTGGTTTGGGATCTTTTTAGTTTGGGGCCTTCTCCCTGCCCCTCGTGCCCTGCTCCCTGAAACACCTTCTCTGCAATGACACTCCTCTTCAGATCACCTGACCTGCAGTTTCGCACTATGTCACTTCTTCTGCAAACACCTCAAAGTTTGCAGATGATACCAAGTTGGGTGGGAGGGTGATGAGGATGTAGAGATCCTTCAGAATGATTGGGTGAATGGACTAATCAATGGCAGATGCAGTATAATTTGAATAAGTGTGAGGTTATTCACTTTGGAAGCAAAAACAAGAAGGCAGATTACTATCTGAATAGCTGTAAATTGGGAGAGTGGAGTGTGCAGCGAGACCTGGGTGTCCTTGTGCACCAGTCACTGAAGGTAAACATGCAGGTGGAGCAGGCGGTAAAGAAGGCAAATGGTATGTTGGCCTTCATTGCGAGAGATTTCGAGTACAAGAGCAGGGATGTGTTGTTGCAATTATACAGAGCCTTGATGAGACAACACCTAGAATATTGTGTGCAGTTTTGGTCTCCTTTTCTGAGGAAGGATGTTCTTGCTCTTGAGCGAGTGCAGCGAGGGTTTACCAGGCTGATTGCGGGGATGGAGGGACTGATGTATGAGGAGAGATTGACTGGGTTAGGATTGTTTTTGCTGGAGTTCAGACGAATGAGGGGGGATCTCATAGAGACTTATAAAATTCTAACAGGACTAGCCAGGGTAGGTGCAGGGAGGATATTCCCAATGGTGGAGGAGTCCAGAACCAGGGGTCACAGTCTGAGGATTCAGGGTAGGCACAGCAACGCCGGCATCTCCACATCACGATTCAGGGTAGACCATTTAAGACGGAGGTGAAGAGACATTTCTTCACCCAAAGAGTGGTGAGCCTGTGGAATTCGTTACCACAGGAAGTAGTTGATGCCAAAACATTGATTGTATTCAAGAGACGACTGGATATAGCACTTGGGGCGAATGGGATCAAAGGTTATGGGGAAAAATCAGGATTAGGCTATTGAGTTGGATGATCAGCCATGGTCGTGGTGAATCGTGGAGCAGGCTTGAAGGGCCAAATGATCTCCTGCTCCTATCTTCTATGTTTTCCTTCTGCATGTGTGCAGGGGGCTGGTTCCCAGCCTGAAGATGTGAAAATGGACCAACTGTGCATGTGCAGACCTTTCCTGGCTGATGCATGCGCAGAAATCTTGAGGGCGGCGGGATCTATAGTTCCCGAACCACGACTTTGATTTTTTTTCTGAGTAAGTTTTTCTTTTCTTTGTTTCATTACACATTTACGCAGCTTAATGTCTGATTTTACTACTTGTAGGAAGCAACCAGGCTAATTACAAACCTTGTTTTCTGTTTGATAGGGAAATTACCTGCAGATGCACTTTATTCTTCCCCTGGTGATATGGTTCAGACTCCAAGAGCATTGGAGAGTAATCCAGCAATTTACAATTGCTTTCTGCTGTTTTTTCCCTTGTCCACTAAGATTTTAATTTTCTGTTTGATTTTCTGTTCTTAGTTTTCAACCTTCACCTTGAGACATCGTTCTCTATTCCCACGTTATAATGATGTGCAGGTGCCGGCGTTGGACTGGGGTTAGCACAGTCAGAAGTCTCACAACACCAGGTTAAAGTCCAACAGGTTTATTTGGTAGCACAAGCTTTCGGAGTGTCACTCCTTCTTCAGGTGAGTCATCTGAAGAAGGAGCGACACTCCGAAAGCTTGTGCTACCAAATAAACCTGTTGGACTTTAACCTGGCGTTGTGGGACTTCTTCCCATGTTATGAATCATAGAAATCATAGAAACCCTACAGTGCAGAAGGAGGCCATTCGGCCCATCGAGTCTGCACCGACCACAATCCCACCCAGGCCCCACCCCCACATATTTTACCCGCTAATCCCTCTAACCTAACCAGGACTCTAAGGGGCAATTTTTTTTTAACCTGGCCAATCAACCTAACCCGCACATCTTTGGACTGTGGGAGGAAACCGGAGCACCCGGAGGAAACCCACGCAGACACGAGGAGAATGTGCAAACTCCACACAGACAGTGACCCGAGCATCGAACCCGGGACCCTGGAGCTGTGAAGCAACAGTGCTAACCACTGTGCTACCGTGCCGCCCCAGGAAGAGTTTTAACAACACCAGGTTAAAGTCCAACAGGTTTATTTCGTAGCAAATACCATTAGCTTTCGGAGCGCTGCTCCTTCGTCAGATGGAGTGGAAATCTGCTCTCAAACAGGGCACAGAAACACAAAATCAAGTTGCAGAATACTGATTAGAATGCGAATCCCTACAGCCTACTCTTGCAACTCGGCCAATGTTGTCTACCTGATACGCTGCAGGAAAGGATGTCCCGAGGCATGGTACATTGGGGAAACCATGCAGATGCTATGACAACGGATGAATGAACACCGCTCGACAATCATCAGGCAAGACTGTTCTCTTCCTGTGGGGGAGCACTTCAGCGGTCACGGGCATTCGGCCTCTGATCTTCGGGTAAGCGTTCTCCAAGGCGGCCTTCACGACACACGACAGCGCAGAGTCGCTGAGCAGAAACTGATAGCCAAGTTCCGCACACATGAGGATGGCCTAAACCGGGATGTTGGATTCATGTCACACTATCAGTAACCCCCACAGCTTGCCTCCTGGACTTGCAGAATCTCACTGGCTGTCCTGCCTGGAGACAATACACATCTCTTTAACCTGTGCTTAATGCTCCCTCCACTCACATTGTCTGTATCTGTAAGACCTGGTTGGCTGTAGGGATTCGCATTCTAATCAGTATTCTGTAACTTGATTTTGTGTCTCTGTGCCCTGTTTGAGAGCAGATATCCACTCCATCTGACGAAGGAGCAGTGCTCCGAAAGCTAATGATATTTGCTACTAGATAAACCTGTTGGACTTTAACCTGGTGTTGTTAAAACTCTTAGTGTGTTTACCCCAGTCCAAGGCCGGCATCTCCACATCATAATCCAGGAAGCCAGGTAGTGAAGGATAGAACTAGAACCGATTTTTAGACAATTTTATAAGCATTTATTTATAGAGTTACACATTGCAAGCATGAGCCTCCTAACCAAAGAGAGTTTCAGCTTGTTTTTTTTTGCTGTTGTATTTATTTTTAGCAGCAAAAGTGACTACCCAGCTAATGCTCAGTACCTGCATACGATTAAACACAATTAATATTCAATCAACAGCAGAAAGTATGACCACCAATGGTATATCAATTTTAAAATTGAGGATAAAGGCGGCATGGTGGCACAGTGGATAGCGCTGCTGCCTCTCAGCGCCAGGGACTCGCGTTCAATTTCAGCGTTGGGTCACTGTCCGTGTGAAGTTTGCACGTTCCATGTTTGCATGGGTTTGCTCTGGGTGCTCTGGTTTCCTCCCACAGTCCAAAAATATGCAGCTTAGGTAAATTAGCCATGCTAAATTGACCCTTAGTGTCAGGAGGACTAGCAGGGTAAATGCGTGGGGTTACGGAATAGGGCCTGGGTGGGATTGCTGTCTGTGTAGGCTCGATGGACTGAGTGGCCGCCTTCTGCATTGTAGGGATTCTATGATTCTAGAAAAGAGACTACAATTGGAGGAGTGCAGCTTTTTCAGAGGACCATAAAGTTGGAGATGGTGGGGGAGCGGTGGGCGGATAGTCTGAGGCCATAGACAGATTTGAAAACAAGCTGAAGCTTTGTTTAACTGGGAGCCAATGTAGGTCAGCAAGCAGAAGTATAGAATAATGGGACCTTGCATGATGTAGGATACGGCCAAATTTCAAATGACCTTTAAGTTTATGAAGGATGAAAGATTGGAGACAGGCCAGGAGTGCATTGGAATAGTCAACTCTAAAGGTATGGATGATGGTTGCAGCAACAGATAAACTGAGGTCAGAGTAGAGTCAGGTAATGAGATGTAGGTGGAAAATGTTTTAAAAACAAAAACCAAAGGGTACTTCGTTGCTCGGTTGTAAGGTGCTCTCTGGTGACTCCTGCATATGACCTCCTGTGAACTTCCAAAGCTATAATCTGTGTCAGTTTCATCCTTTGTGACTGTGCGGTCTGATTAACTACATTCAGCCAACATATATTTGAGCTCCTCTTACTTGTTTACCCTCACTGCGGAGGGATATTCATAATATTACAGTGCATCCATGAAAATACTAAGGTGTATTATTATCTTTAGCTTGATGTAGAAAGAGAGAGATCAATGGAAGAACTAATTTATAACTTTCATAAGTGGTCTATGAGACTCAGTTAGATGCACCAAGGTGGTGGTGTATTAAGACTAATAGCTTTAAAGTTCTTGCAGAGGCCATGCATTTCTACAAAAATAATGTAATTTTATCAGTATATGTGTAGGGAAATTATAAACATCACCCAATTTTCTGCAGATAGTTGGAATGTTTCTGACTGTTCTTTTCCGATTTGCTGTCTTGTTTATTTGATATAATCTTTGTGGAACTGTTAAACATCTTTTAATCATTAATGGTTTTTTTCGCATTTCACAGAAAATATTTTGACTTGTGTGTCAACTTGGCGCAGTGGCATTACTTCTGCCTCTTAATTGAAAAGTGGTGTGTTTAAACCCCACTTTAGGTCCTGAACAAGTTATCTAGGCTGACGCTTCAAGTGCAGTACTGGGAATATTGCATTGTCCGAGGAGCTGCCTTTTGGATGCCTGTTTGTCCAGCTGGATGTAGAAGTCATGTAGCACTATTCAAAGGAAGTTCTCATGATTTCTCGACCAATGCTTATCCCTCAATTGATGTCACCAGAAAAAAAGATTAACTGGTCATTCATCTAAATTACAATTCAAGACCAGAATGACCCTTGGGTTTGCTTACATAACAACCGCGATTACATTTTGACAATAATTCATTGTATGTAAAGGACTTTGGGACAATGCGGCATGATGTCAACAGAAGTTATTTCTTTCAATTACATTGTAGCTGACCACCAGTACACAAATACATGCCTCAGAAGTTTGTCAGAACAAGCTGTTGTTCCATTGTCACCGTGCCAACCATCCCAAATTCAATATCAATTAGTCATAATGGAATTTGAGCTTGCCATTTTCCTGCTTCCTAGTGCAATTTTAGACCATGTTGGTCCCTCGCTGGTGTTCCTACCCTAAATTTATTTCCCTGTGTGTTACTATTCTTCCTTTGTCTTAAGCTGACCCTTTTCTTTCTGCCCCAGAAAAATCTTCACAATTTTCCTGGCTCCCCCTGTGTAGAGTTTTATTATGTTTTGGATACTGTACAAAAATGTTCTTTGTGTGACTGAGGTGCAGATTAACGACTGCTGGATGGGGAGTAAAATTATTTTAAAATTTCTTTGATGGGATATGGGCATCACTGGCAAGGCCAGCCTTCGTTGCCATGCATAATTTCCCTTGAATTCAATGACTTACAAATAGTTAATGCTGCTCATGAAAAATGGTTGTGGTGGAAGAACCGCTCCATACTAGTCTTTAGGGTCAAGCTGTTTCATTGTCAGCCTCCACTTCAGAGCTGCAGGACTACAAGGACCTTGATCCCCAAAGCGCTGCAACTGTTAGGACTTACAACACAATCCATGTTTTTTTGAACACAATCAGTGTTACAGGTTTTACTGACACTTTTATGATTGCCGCACTCTGATAGCTAGTACATTGACAGTTAAGAGTCAACCACAAGTCACAGGTAAGGACAATGTCCTCCTCTAAAGGACATTGGCCAACCAGTTATATTTTTAATGGCAGTCAGTGATAGTTACATGGCAGCATTCCTGATTTTATCTGTTGAATTTAAATTCCACTAGCTGCTGTGGAACCCATAGCCTGGGCCTCTGGATTACAGTGCAGAGATATTGCCACTATCTCATCTCCCCTTACATTTTGTAGCATAGCTGTCTCTTGTTGTTATGGTTAGACATTGATGATATACTGTAATTTGCACCACAGCGACACTCCTGCATGTAATCAATCTTTTCTCTATCCATATGACAGAGATAAAGGCTCTTCTTGGGTTGAGTCTGTGCTGTGAACTGTATTGCTAATAAAATGAGTGAGAAAGTTGGGTTTCTTTTTCTCTTCAAGCTGTTCTGTGAGAATGTTCTTGCAGTTTATGGAATTTGACCAAAGCACAGTTGTATTTCAAATTGCCATAGTTAACTGCTGTGGGTGAACCAATGTATGGCGTCTTGAATGGTCATGATGTGGAGATGCCGGCGTTGGTCTGGAGTAAACACAGTAAGAGTTTTAACAACACCAGGTTAAAGTCCAACAGGTTTATTTGGTAGCAAATGCCATTAGCTTTCGGAGCGCAGCTCCTTCGTCAGATGGAGTGGATATCTGCTCTCAAACAGGGCTTACAGAGACACAAAATCAAGTGACAGAATACTGATTAGAATGCGAATCTCTACAGCCAACCAGATCTTAAAGATACAGACAATGTGAGTGGAGGGAGCATTAAGCACAGGTTAAAGAGATGTGTACAGTCTCCAGACAGGACAGCCATTGAGATTCTGCAAGTCCAGGAGGCAAGCTGAGGGGGTTACTGAAAGTGTGACATAAACCCAAGATCCCGTCCTCGTGTGCGGAACTTGAATGGTCCTTGAATGGTTCTCAGAATATGCTGTATCCATTTAATTCTAAGCACACTGAATACATTTCATAACTTCCAACCCGCTTTTAGGAGCACCGTAATATGGTGAAGTTTTGCCCTTAATTCTGGAGATTAAAAGACCATGTTGATTCCTTTTGGGACAAAGGAGCAGAAAGGGAGAAATGCAAATGAATCAATTTTAAGTGTGTTGTTCTTTCACCCGGTTTTATTTAAAAATACACATATGTTTTCAGCTACAAAAATGTGTTTTTATATGTAATTCCATCACTAGCACCGTGGGTGTAGTAATACCAAGTGGATTGCAGCAATTCAAGAAAGTGGCTCACTTTTTTGAGTCGATACAGGTGGGTAATAAATGTTGGCCTTGTCAGCAATGTCCACATCAGCCAGTGCACTGTTGGGTGTGATCCTGAGCTACAGTCACTATGTTAGTCTTAGGTTCAGTCACTGGTTTGTACTGAGTTCGTTGGTTTCAACCTGCTGCTTTATGTTGTCATGTTGTCCCTGGACTGGAGAGGGAAAATCATTTGACATAATGTTGATTTTCCTGTTTTTATTTCATATGGTATGGGTCAACTTAGCAACTGCTCCTTTACTACATTTCAGAGTAGAAGATGAGAGCACTAAGTCTGTTGGAACATGGAATTGGAATGGTTGTTTGTCAGGAAATTAGTTAATCTAAAAGTTTCTTTCTTAATGCAGATTGAATCTTGTGCTGGAAAAGATCTGGGTATTGGTGTTTGAGATTGGGGAAATATGTGCCTTGCTGCTCATTGTCATTCCTTTTGATTACAAGTGATTTTTCGGCATGGACTTCAAGGGCTGTAACAAACTAGAGGCCTTTATTTCTGATATAAATATAGGCCATGCTGTTTTGAGCTCACATCTTCCACATAGTCATACAGCACAGAAAAAGCCCTTCGGCCCATCGAGTCTGCACCAATCATAACTACCACTAAAGGCACGCTAATCCCATTTTCCTGCACTTGTCCCATATCCTTGAATGTTTTGATATTTCAAGTGCTCACCCAAATATTTTTTTAAAGGTTGTGAGATTTCCAGCTTCCAGTACCTTCCCAGGCAGCGTATTCCAGATTCCCATCATCCTCTGAGTGATTTTTAAAATATAAATGCTCTCTAAAGCTTCTCTTGCTCCTCACCTTAAAACTACGTCCCATCATTTTTGCCCCCTGAAACAAGTGGAACGGCTGTTCCCTACTCATCCTTTCCATACCCCTCAATCTTATACACCTCAATCATGACCCCCCTCAGTCTTCTGTGTTCTAAAGAAAACAATCCAAGCTGATCCAGTCGCTCCTTGTAGCTCAAATAATCCATCCAAGGCAACATCCCGGTAAATTTCCTCTGCACCCTTTCCAGTGCAGCCATACCCTCCCTGTGAAGAGGTGACCAGAACTGCGCACAGTACTTCAGCTGTGGCCTATCAACATTCAGTACAGCTCCATGTCCATCTTGTTCTTGTACACTTCTTGAACCTTCTTGTTCTTGTACACTATGTCACAACTGACAAAAGCAAGTATCCGATATGCCTTCTTAACTTCCCTATTCACCTGCTCTGCCGTTTTCAGGGATCTGTGAATTAGTACCCCATCTGTTCCTCTGAGCTTCCCAGTGTCCATCCATTCATTAAGTATTCCCACATCTTGTTTCTTCTTCCAGAGTGCTTTACCTCGCACAACTCAGGGTTAAATGCCATCTGCCACTGCTCTGCCCATTTGACCAAACCATCTATATCTTCCTGTAACCTAACAGTGAACAAGAACAGCCATCATGTTCACTGTTAATCATCCTATCAATCTTGCTGTCATCTGCCAACTTGCTGAACATTTCTTCACGTTTTTTCTACATCATTTATGTATATAACAAACAATAATGGTCTCAGTATTGATCCTTGTGGTACCACTGGACACCACCCTGTAGTCACTTGAACAGCATTCTACCACAACCCTTTGTGTCCTATTACTAAGCCAGTTTTTCCATCTTGCCAAGTTTCCCTGAATTCCATGTGCTTTAACCTTCTGAATTAATCAGCCTCCCGTGTGGGACCTTGTCAAAAGCTTTGCTAAAATCCATATAAAAGTTTATTAGTCACAAGAACTACATCAATTGAACTGCACTCATCCACACACTTGATCACATTTTCGAAAAATTCTAACAGATTTGCTAGTTATGCTCTCCCTTTGACAAAGCCATGCTGATGATCCCTAATTAATCCCAGGCTTTCCAAATAGATATTAATTCTCTCCTTCAAAATTTTCTCCAATAGTTTCCACTACCACCTATGTGAGACTCAGCGGTCTGTAATTTCCTGGTTCACCTCTACCATCCTTCTTGAAAAGTGGAACCATATTAGCCATCCTCCAGTCCTCTGGCACACAACGCCGGCATCTCCACATCATGACTTCCCCTGTGCCCAGAGAGGAATTTTAAAAATTGTGATAGAGCCCCTGCAATTTCTTGCCTTGCCCCCCACAGCAGCCTGGAATGCAATTCAACTGGGCGAAGGAATTTGTCCATTTTTAAGCCCATCAGAGCCTCCAATATCTCCTCACTTCCTATGTCAAACTGCTCAAATCGCTCACGGTCACTTTTCCTGAATTCTGTGCCTACATTCTTCTTTTGCTGAGTGAAGATCAATGAGAACACCCTTCAAATGCCCTGTGGTCTCACACACACACACATTGCCCCCTTGGACTCTAATGGGCCCTACTCTTTCCCTGGTTAACCTCATCCCCTTAATGTATTTATAGACTATCTTAGAATTCTTCCTAATCTTGTTCACAAGTCCTTTATCATGACCCTTTTTGCTCTTAGAATTGCTTTTTTAAATTCCCTCTTGCACTTCCTCTATGGCCGCAGCTGAATTGCTCCCTTTGGACATGCTAAAAGCCCTTCTCATCTTTCTCAGCCAGTCCTGAATTTTCCGAGACATCCAGTCTTCTACATTTCCCCTAAAGGATACGTGTTGGACCGATACTCTCCCCAGCTCCTTTTTGAATGCCATTCATTGCTCCACTGTAGACTTAGCACAAGGAGCTGTTCCCAGTCAACTTTGACCAGATGCTGCTTTATTTTAATAAAATCTGCCTCCCCACAATCCAAAGCCGTCTTTTGCAAGCCATCTTTCTCATCCATAATAAATTTGAACCATACCATGTTGTGGTTGCTATCGCTAAAATGCTCCCCCACTGTCACATTGAACACTGTAAGAAGTCTCACAACACCAGGTTAAAGTCCCAACAGGCCTATTTGGTAGCACAAGCTTTCGGAGTGTCGCTCCTTCTTCAGGTGAGTGAGGAGTTGTGTTCATAAACAGGGCATATATAGACACAAACTCAATTTACAAGATAATGGTTGGAATACGAGTCTTTACAGGTAACCAAGTCTTAAAGGTACAGACAATGTGAGTGGAGAGAGGGTTAAGCATTGGTTAAAGAGGTGTGTATTGTCTCCAGCCAGGACAGTTAGTGAGATTTTGCAAGCCCAGGCAAGTCGTGGGGATTCCAGATAATGGGCCTTCACGACACACGACAATGCAGAATCGCTGAGCAGAATACCCAGCTATTCTGAATAGCCAGAATAGCTGATAGCCAAGTTCCGCACACATGAGGACGGCCTCACGTCACACTATATCTCCGGCACGACGGCACGGTAGCACAGTGGTTAGCACTGCTGCTTCACAGCTCCAGGGACCTGGGTTCGATTCCCGGCTCGAGTCACTGTCTGTGTGGAGTTTGCACATTCTCCTCGTGTCTGCGTGGGTTTCCTCCGGGTGCTCCGGTTTCCTCCCACAGTCCAAAGATGTGCGGGTTAGGTTGATTGGCCATGATAAAATTGCCCCTTAGTTTCCTGAGATGCGTAGGTTAGAGGGATTAGTGGATAAAATATATAGGGATATGGGGGTAGGGCCTGGGTGGGATTGTGGACGGTGCAGACTCGATGGGCTGAATGGCCTCTTTCTGCACTGTAGGGTTCTATGATTCTATCTGTAACCTTCACGACTTGCCTGGGCATGCAAAATCTCACTAACTGTCCTGGCTGGAGACAATACACACCTCTTTAACCTGTGCTTAACCCTCTCTCCACTCACATTGTCTGTACCTTTAAGACTTGATTACCTGTAAAAACTCGCATTCCAACCACTATCTTCTAAATTGAGTTTGTGTCTATATATACCCTGTTTGTGAACACAACTCCTCACTCGCCTGAAGAAGGAGCGACACCTAGAAAGCTTGTGCCACTAAATAAACCTGTTGGACTTTAACCTGGTGTTGTGAAACTTCTTACTGTGCTTACCCGAGTCCAAAGCCGGCATCTCCACATTGAACACTTGTCAGGCTTTGTTCCCCAGAACCAGATCCAGCACCGCACCATCCCTTGTTGGACCTCCTACATATTGATACGTATCATACCTTTCCTCCACCCGTCTGATTGCTATAAAAGAGAAAACCCAAAAGTTTAATCCAGAAGAGTTGCTGTTTGCCAGAGGTGGCAAGAAAAAGCTTTCTTAACCATAAAGGGTGGTTTGACTTGGAACAATGTGATTCCTATATTACAACAGTAGCTATAAAGTAATTGGTGTGTCCGGAGGTTGTAAAAGGTGTTTTAAAAATGCAAGTCAGCCTATCTTTACTCTTTCTTTACAAATATTCTCCACAAAATGATTTGCTGGGTTTGGGCATATCAAGTTCTTGTTGGCGATTATAAGTGCCTTATTACCCATATTAATTTTCCTCCAATTATATGAATCATCTGCAATGTTATTTGGGGATTGCATTTTCTGTAAGGACCAAACAAAAAATCCTTCACCTAAACCTTTGTCAATGTAAAAAATAAAAGCATTGCAACTTTGTGGTCTTGACAGCACTTTGGTCCATTTTAGCAAAATAATACATTGAATATTGCATGCTATAGAACAAATGCCCTTTATCATGAGCCTTGCACTCAATTGCATGTTCACAAATTTCAATTGAACAGGTCAGCAAAGAGTAAGCAGTAAAGAATACAATTAATCTGAAGTTGAAGAAAACTACAAATCAAAATGGGAAAATGGCTCGTAATGGCTGATTTTTGTTTTCAAACCAACAAAGCAATCAGTTTGTTTCCAGAGAGAGCCTTCCTTCCACCACCATCTTAGTTACTGTACTGACATGAACATTTTCCATCTGAAATGAGGTTTGCAAGGCAATAAAGTTTTTTTTTAAAATTGAGAGTATAACCTCAGAACACACTAAATAGGAGCAGGAGTGGACCATATGGTCCATCAAGCCTTCTCCGCCATTCAATACAATCATGGCTGGTTCTCGGCGTCAACTCCATTTTCCTCCCCATATCCCTTAATTCCCTGAGAGACCAAAATCTCTCTATCCGAGGCTTAAATATATTCAACGATGGAGCATTCAAAACCCTTGAGTAGAGAATTCCAAAGGGATTTTCATAACCCTTTGAGTGAAATAATTTGTCCTCACCTCAGTCCAAAATGATTGGCCCCTTATTCTGAGACTATATCCCCGCTGTTTTAGACTCCCCAACCAGTAGAAATAATCTGTCAGCATTTACCCTATCAAGCTCCTTCAGAATTTTGTAGGTTTCAATGTATCGCATTCTTCTAAACTCCAGACAATATAAGCCCAATTTACTTGACCTCTCATTATGAATCAAGACCCTCATCCCAGGGGCCAATCGCGTGAACTTGTGCTGTAACATCTCCAATTCTGAAATATGCTTCCGTAGATGTGGTGTCTCAAAAGCTCTGTACAACTGTAGCAGGACGTCTTCATGCTTGTACTTCAATCCCCTTGGAATAAAGGCCAACATCCATTTCCTTTGCCAATTGCTTGATGCACCTGCTTGCAAGTTTTCAGCATTGCTTGTAGAAGCACATCCAAGACTCTGAGCATCAACACCTACAACTGCATACCTTTTTAAAAAAACAATCTTTTTTTACTCTTACAACCAAAGTGAATAACTTCACACTTTCCTGCATTTTACTCCATCTGCCATTTTGTTGCCCACTCACTTAACCTGTGTATATCTCTCTTTGCAAAAGTTAAAATTCTAAATTGGGGCAAGGCCAATTTTGATGGTATCAGGCAGGAACTTTCAAAAGTTAATTGGGGGAGTCTTGGTAAGGCAAAGGGAGTCTTGGTAAGGCAATGGGAGGCTTTCAAAAGTGTGTTAACCAGGGTTCAGGGTAAGCACATTCCACTTAGAGTGAAGGGTAAGGCTGGTAGAGGTAGGGAACCCTGGATGACTCGGGGATATTGAGGCCCTGGTCAAATGACCTAAAGAGTAACGTTTACATGTTAAAAATCCTTGTTGGACCAGCATCTGAGATATTGAAGATCTCCACAAAATGATTTGCTGGGTTTGGACATATCAAGTTCTTGTTGGCTATTGTAAGTGCCTTATTACCCATATTAATTTTACTCCAATTATATGAATCATCTGCAATGTTATTTGGGGATTGCATTTTCTGTAAGGACCAAACAAAAAATCCTTCACCTAAACCTTTGTCAATGTAAAAAATAAAAGCATTGCAACTTTGTGGTCTTGACAGCACTTTGGTCCATATTAGCAAAATAATACATTGAATATTGCATGCTATAGAACAAATGCCCTTTATCATGAGCAATGCACTCAATTGCATGTTCATAGTCGAAGACTATTTCCTCGGGTGGATGGAGCTATTACAAGGGGGCATAACTATAGGGTTCATGGTGGGAGATATAGGAAGGATATCAGAGGTAGGTTCTTTACGCAGAGAGTGGTTGGGGTGTGGAATGGACTGCCTGCAGTGATAGTGGAGTCAGACACTTTTGGAACATTTAAGCGGTTATTGGATAGGCACATGGAGCACACCAGGATGATAGGGAGTGGGATAGCTTGATCTTGGTTTCAGATAAAGCTCGGCACAACATCGTGGGCCGAAGGGCCTGTTCTGTGCTGTACTGTTCTATGTTCTGTTCTATGTAAGAAGAAGAAAGAGGCACATGACATGCATAGGCAGCTGGGATCAAGTGAATCCCTTGAAGAGTATAGGGGTGTAGGAGTCGAGTTAAGAGAGAAATCAGGAGGGCAAAGAGGGGAAACGAGATTGTTTTGGCAGATAAGGCAAAGGAGAATCCAGAGAGCTTCTACAAATACATAAAGGGCAAAAGAGTAACAAGGGAGAGAGGAGGGCCTCTTAAGGATCAACAAGGTCATCTATGTGCAGACCCATAAGAGATGGGTGAGATCCTAAATGAATATTTCTCATCAGTATTTACTGTTGAGAAAAGCATGGATGTTGGGGAACTTGAGGAAATAAATAGTGATGTCTTGAGGAGTGTACATATTACAGAGAAAGGAGTTGCTGGAAGTCTTAAAGCGCATCAAGGTAGATAAATGCGAGGTGATGCATTTTGGTAGATTGAATCAGGGCAGAACTTATTCAGTTAATGGTAGGGCGTTGGGGAGATTTACGGAACAAAGAAATCTAGGGGTACAGGTTCATAGCTCCTTGAAAATGGAGTCACAGGTGGACAGACTGGTGAAGAAGGCATTCAGCATGCTTGGTTTCACTGGTCAGAACATTGAATACAGGAGTTGGGACGTCTTGTTGAAGTTGTACAAGACATTGGTAAGGCCACACTTGGAATACTGTGTACAGTTCTGGCCACCCTATTATAGAAAGGATATTATTAAACTAGAAAGAGTGCAGAAAAGATTTACTAGGATGCTACCAAGACTTGATGGTTTGAGTTGTAAGGAGAGGCTGGATAGACTGGGACTTTTTTCTCTGGAGCATGGGAGACTGAGGGGCGATCTTATAGAGGTCTATAAAATAATGAGGGGCATAGATCAGCTAGATAGTCAATATCTTTTCCCAAAGGTAGGGGAGTCTAAAACTAGAGGACATAGGTTTAAGGTGAGAGGGGAGAGATACAAAAGGGTCCAGAGGAGCAATTTTTTCACACAAGGTGGTGAGTGTCTGGAACAAGCTGCCAGAGGTAGTAGTAGAGGCGGGTACAATTTTGTCTTTTAAAAAGCGTTTAGACAGTTACATGAGTGAGATGGGTATAGAGGGATATGGGTCAAATGCGGGCAATTGGAATTAGCTTGGGGGTTTAAAAAAAAAGGGCGGCATGGACAAGTTGGGCCGAAGGCCTGTTTCCATGCTGTAAACCTCTTTGGCTCTATGACTCTATGGCAACCTCTGTGTGGCCTTCTCACGGAGTTGCCTTCCCACTTAGCTGGGTGTTATCAGCAAATCTTGATACCTTAGCCTCCGTCGCTTCATCTAAGTCATTAAATAGATTGTACATAATTGAGGCCTGTTAACTGCTTCTTACGGAACTGTAATGTTCGTTGTCTGTCAACTTGAAGAAAGCCCTGTTTATGCACACTTTCTACCTTCTATCTGTTAATCTATCCTTTCTAAAATATTACCCCTAACTTCATGCGCTCTTCCCTTGCCTAATAATCTTTTGTATGGCATCTTATCGAATGACCTAAAGAGTAACGTTTACATGTTAAAAATCCTTGTTGGACCAGCATCTGAGATATTGAAGATCTGGAGGTTGCCAGAAGCATCACTCCTGGCTAAGGTGATTCAGGTTACAGGTTTCAGCTTTGAGAAATTTTAGAAATATGGGGAGGCAGTAGCATAATGGTATTGTCACTGGACTAGAAATCCAGAGCCCTAGGTTTGAATCCCACTATGGTAGATGGTAAAATTTGAATTCAATTAACAAAAAAGTTTAATGACAATTATGAAGCTGTTGTCGATTGTCATAAAAACCCATCTGAGTCACTGATGCCCTTTAGGGAAAGACCACCCTGACCTGATCTGGTCCACATGTGACTCCAGATCCACAGCAGTGTGTTTGACTCTTAAATGCCCTCTCACATGGCATGGCAAGCCACTCAGTTCAAGGGCATTGAGGGATGGGCAATCGATGTTGACCCAGCCAGTGCCGTCCACATCCCCTGAATGATTAAAACATAATTGTTGCATAATTGAAAGTATGACTGAACAATTCACAGGGCATGCCAGGATTTGCTTTTCATAAGCCCCACCCTCTTCTGTATTGATAAAAGATCAGTCAGATGAAGTAAATCGCAAGTGAGTTTTAAAGCAGTGACATTGGCAGGTTTTGTTTGCAGTAACAATGCCGCTGCCTCATGGTGAACAATACCACGGAAGATTTGTGTGAATTGGTTCTGAGCATTGTTAGAATGAATGTCACTGTGCTGAAGGTTGTAAAGTTGTATTTTTATCTGCCATAGATCTGCTTAGTTATTAACCTCTGTATTAATGATTGAATTGAAGAAGGATGCATCGCATTTCTGCTGCCCGTTAGACAATGGTTCAAGAATTGGTAATCCTTTCATGACTTGAAAAATGTATACTGAGAAATTGAAGGCTTTATCGTATTCTGCTGATGTGAAGTTGTAGACATGATCAGAAAGTTTTCCCTTAGTTGATCTTATCAGGACAGATAATGATCATACGATCTCTTCCAGTCAGAATGATGACTGAATCTGCTGATGATTTGGTACTTAGTGTATTCCCATGGGTTAGCAGTGTCATAATTTTATTTTGCTGGACAAGAATACTTGTTTGAAATCACATTGTGCTGCTGTGTCAAAGCAAGAAGCTACAATTTCATATCATTTGAAAATTTCAATGCTTGTGTTATCATGAAAGGTCACAGACCTGAAATGTTAACTCTGCTTCTCTCTCCACAGATGCTGCCAGACTTGCTGAGAATGTTTGAATACAGCAAAATGGTGTTCATATCTTGAAACTGCAATGAGTTAGTAAGGGGCTGCATGGTAGCACAGTGGTTAGCACTGCTGCTTCTTGCGCCAGGGGATTCCTGGCTTGGGTCACTGTCTGTGTGGAGTTTGCACGTTCTCCCCATGTCTTTGTGGGTTTCCTCCCACATTCTGAAAGACGTGCTGGTTCGGTACATTGACGCGAACAGGCGCCAGACTGTGGGGACTCGGGGAATTTCACAGTAACTTCATTGCAGTGTTAATGTAAGCCTTACTTGTGACTAATAAATAAACTTTTTTAAGGAGAACTTTGCAGGGACGATAGGGCTGGGTTTGACGCTGTTGTTTCCAAGACTGAGATCGATGCTAGGTGGTCTGTCCGGTTTTATTCCTTTGTATTTTCTTTATAGTGGCTGAATACAACTGAGTGGCTTGCTCGGCATTTTCAGGCATTTAAGAGTTAACCACAGTACTACCCTGGGTCTCTGGATTTCTAGTCCGCGACAATACCACTGCCTCTCCTTGTTGTTTCTATAACTGCTTTGTGCGAATATGATATGCTGTATATTCTATGTAACCTAAATTTATGCTGGTCTCACTGTAAATCTTCTGAAGTTTCAACAAGCCCTTTTATGACTACAGAATAAGGGATATGCAGCAAACTTTTAAACTCATTCAATATATTTGTGGGAATTGCCATCTTCTGATGTTTTTTTGTCATTTGTCATTAGCAAGGTCAGGTTATCTACTTGGTCCGATAAATGCAAGATCTTATCTAAATTTCGGCATTGACAATTTTTCTTCTGGCCTCAGTGACAGTTTCACCTATTGTCTATTCTGACAAGACAGTAATAGCTTTCCTGTCTGGGTATACAGTGTTCTTGTAATAAAAGAACATGCTAAAACTTCTCAGCAAGTCTGGCAGCATCTGTGGAGAAGGAAGCAGAGTTAACATTTCAGGTCTGTGACCTTTCATGATAACACAAGTGTGAAATTTTCAAATGATATGAAATGGTAGCTTCTTGCTTTGACACAGCAGCACAATGTGATTGCAGTTGCTACTTGTCAATTATAAAGTCCTTTGTCCTAAATCTCTGTTTAACACAGAGTGTTATATTTGTGGCTTCACATTTGTGTTGTCGCTTGAATTGTAAAAACGTAAGTAGCTCATTCAATGGCAATACCAGAGGCCTGTACCTGTGTAGACCCAGGTACAGCCCCTTGTGTACAACATTACAAAAGTCAACATATTTCAGAAATACTTCAGTGGCTGTAACATGATTTAAAGTATCCTGAAGTCATGGAAGGTGATATAAATGCAAGTCTTTTTTTGTGGTCTACACTGAGTTCGTTGATCTTAGCTGGTGGAGGCAGACACACTGTCACTAACCTCAAACGTTCAGGCCTGCAAAATTTGCTTGATTTCTTGCTTCTGATGGTTGCTCAAAATGTTGGGAGGTATGTGTGTGCATAGATCCTTCAGGATCAGTTGTGGTGTCACCAATAGTGTAAGAGTCTTGATGCTCCTTTTTAATGGAGATTGACCATGGGCAAAGTTCTGAAGGGTATCTGGTCTCTCTGCATCCACATGTTGGTGCTTTCGGAAGAAGAGGGAAGGAAATGGAGGTGGTGGTGAGAAGTTGAAAGTGTAAAATTTGTGCCAAACTCGAGAGATATACAGATGTATGATACAGATCTTTCTACCCTATATATTCTGGATATCGTCTTCCAGATTCTTCGAAAGAGTTAATGTGACAAAGCCTTCTCTTTGCTTTCCATTTTTGACTGTACATTGTTATTTTTTGTGTGTTGTATTGCTTATCTTATTTCTGTCTTTTGTGATGAAATAATGCAGGATGAAATACATAAACTTTGTATGTAACAGGGTGAGGAAAGTCATCTTACTAAATTAGTTGTACAGGGTGATGCCCAAATGTGAAGAAAAGTCTTGACGGGGTAGTAGTTTCATTTTTAAAGATTATTGTCCCATTTTAACAATTAGCTTCTGGAGAATTTTGATTGAACTGATTTTGCAATTGCAAACAGGGCACCTGAGAGTGGCTGCATGAAAATGTTTACCCCAGTCCAACGCCGGCATCTCCACATCATGCATGAAAATGAGTAGAACCGCAATTTCTGTTCTGTCTGAGAGCTGATCCAGAGTTTTGCTACCGCATGGCATTAAGCTAACCACCGGGAATGCAGGTTTATCAACTTCTAGCCTGCATTTAGAGGTCTCGTGGATTCTCAGCGAGTGAAATGAATTAACAGCACAAATTAAAGTTAATGGGTATGAACTTATAGGCATTACGGAGACATGGTTACAAGGGGGTCAAAACTGGAGACTAAATATTTAGCGGTATGTGACTTTTTGCAAGGACAGGTAGGAAGGAAACGGTGGTGGGGTCACTTTGTCAGTATAAGATGGAATAAGTACGATGGTAAGAAATGATCTTGGATCGGAAAATGTAGAATCCATATGGGTAGAGGTAAGAAATACCAAAGGGTAGCAGACATTGTTGGGAGTAATCTATAGGCCCTTAAAAATAGCTATACTATAGAATGGAGAATAAATCTGGTGTTATAATTGAGGTCAGAAACTCCAAAGTCTTTTGTGAAACCTGCCTGGATCGTAAGTTTTGCACTTTGAATTTGGCTAGGATAAGCAAGATATTTTTCACCTTGGGTATGATTCAACTGATTCACTCGGAAGCTTTTATCAAACAAAGTTTATTTAAGAATATAGTTAACATGTATGGAAAGAAAATTCGCAATAACTTTTATCAATTACAAGTAAAAACAAAACAACAATAATAATGTACAACCCTTAACAAATATATCTAAAATGTTCCAATCAAACAAAACCTTCCCGTCAACAAAAAAACCCTTTCCACAGGTTTAACATAGCAAAGACTAATGCTCACCTGATACTGGAATTGAATCCTTTGGTTGGAGAATTGAAAATCCTGACCCCATAGCCTTGTAACTTCTAGCAGCCCTCTGGATACACTCAACAGTTTGAAGTCAGAACAGCTTCCCAGAACACCAGGGAGAAACTCTGGTCAAGCTACCAATCGCAGATTGTCTATTCCAGGAAGGCAAGAAGCCTTGCTTTCAGCTAACCAGCAGAATTTCCAAAACCAGAGAGAGAGAGAGAAACACTTCTTTTCAGCTTGATGTCCCTTCTAAAACTGCTGCCAGCCAAAACAGAAAATGAAACCTGAAAATGCACTAGGAAAGGAAAAAAAGATGTTCAAAACACATGACCTTCTTCCTAACAATGCAGAGTCATAAAACGTCCCAGAGTAAAAATAAACAAACCCCATTTATGCCACTAGCATAGCAATAAAAAGACTTCTAGCAGACGGCCTGGCAGCAATGAAACCAAAACTGCAGAGAACATGATTTTTAAAAAAAATTCTTAAAGGTACACTAATGTCGCATGGGTGATAATAAGGGTATTTAAAAAGGCACTGCTTTAATCCTGGTTGACTTTAATCTTCATGTGCTTTAGGAAAATCAAATTGGTAGAGGTAACCACAGGAAAAATTCATAGTGTATTTAGGACAGTTTCCTAGAACAATATGTTGTGGATCCAACCAGGGATCAGGTTATTTTGGGTCTGGCAATGTGTGATGAGGTAGATTTAAGAAACAATCTCAGAGTAAAAGATCCTCCAGGAAACAGCATAAAATGGTAGAATTTAGCGTTCAGTTTGAGAGTAAGAAACTTGGATCAGAAACAACTGTGCTGCACTTAAATTGGCTGGAGTGGACTGGGACAGAAGTTTAGCAGGAAAGACAGTTGATCATCTATGGCAGAATTTTACAAAAATAGTTCGTGACAAAGATCTATCACAGTGAGGAAGAAGCATTCTAGGATGGGGATAAATCAAGCATGAAGAACCAAGGAAGTTAGAAATAGTATTAAACTGAAAGAAAAACATATAACGTACCAAAGATTAGTGGTAAGCCAGAGGTTTGAGAGTGTTTTAAAAACCTACAAAAGATGACCAAACATGAAGAGGAGAAGATAAACTATCAGGGTAAAATAGCAAGTCATATAAAAATGGACAGCAAGAGCTTTTTTAAATCTATAAAAAGGAAGAGAGAGGCCAAAGTGAACATATAGCGTTTCGAGAATGAGACTGGGGAAATAATAATGGAGAACCAGGAAATGACAGACTAGTTAAATGAATACTTTGTGTTGGTCTTGCAAGATAGAAGACACTGATAACATTCCAAAAATAATAAATAATCAAGGGGCAGAGGGAGGCATAAATAACTACAATATTACTAGAGAAAATGTACTTGGGAAACAAATGGGTTTAAAAACCAATAAATCCCCTCGACTTCATTGTTTGCATCCCAGGATATTAAAGGAAGTGGTCAAAGAGATAGTGGATTCCCTGGTAGTAATCTTCCAAAATTCCTTAAATTCAGAAAAAGTCCCAAAGGATTGGAAAACTGCCAATGTAACATCCTTATTTAAAAAGGAAGGGGGACAAAAACAGGTAACTATAGGGCAGTTAGCTTAACATCTGTCATTGGGAAAGTGTTAAGTGTCCATTATAAAGGATGTAATAGCAGAGCATTTAGAAATGCATAATATATAATCAAACAGACTCAGTATAGTTTCATGAAGGGGAAACCACACCTGACAAATTTATTAGAATTCTTTGAGGTGATAACCAGCAGGATAGTTTAGGAGAACCAGTAAATGTAATGTACTTGGATTTTCAAAAAGTGTTCAATAAAGTACCACAAAAAAGGCTACTAAATAAGATAAAAGCCCATGGTGCTGGAGGTAATATATTAGCAAGGATAAAGAATTGGCTAACTGATAGAAGACAGTGTTGGGATAGGAGGTGCATTTTCAGAATGCTAACCTCTAACTTAGTGAAGTCGCAATTATTTACAATATAATTACAATATTGATGACTTGGACAAGGGAAGTGAATGTACTATTGCCAAGTTTGCATATGACACAAAAATAGGTGGGAAGTCAAGTGGGGAGCTTGACACCCAGTATCTACAGAGGGATATAAACTGATGAGGTGAGTGGGCAAAAACTTTGCAGGTGGAATATAATGGAGGAAAATGTGAAGTTATGTATTCCTATGTATGTAGGAAGAATAAAGGAGCTGAATTCACTTAAATGGAGAAAGACTGCAGAAAGCTGCAGCACAGAGGGAGTTGGGAGTCCGAGTGCATAATTCATAAAAAACTAGCATGCAAGTTCAACAGGTAATTGGGAAGGCAAATGTAATGTCTTGCTAAAACTATGCAAGGCACGAGTTAGACCACATCTGGAATACTTACTGAGAAACGTTTTGGTCCCCCTATCTAAGGAAAGATGTACAGGCAGTGGGGGCAGTTCAGAGTAGGTTCACACTAAGTTGATCCTGGGTATGGAGGAATTTTCTTATGAGGAGAGGTTAAGTAAGTTGTGCCTGTACTCATTGGAGTTTAGAAGAACGAGAGGTGACCTTATTGAGACATATCGGATTCTCAGGAGGCTTGATAGGGTAGATTCTGAGAGATTGTTTCTCCTTGAATATGGGGTTGCCCATTTAAGATGAGAGGAGGAATTTCTTTTCTCAAGGCAGTGGTGAATCTAGAATTCTTTACCGCTGTAGAGGCTGCGTCATTAAGTATGTCAAGGCTGAGACGTTTTTTAATCAGTAAGAGAATCAACAGTTATGGGGATAAGGTAGAAAAATGGAGTTGAGGGTTATATCAGATCAGTCATGATCTCATTGAATGGTGGAGCAGACTTGATGGGCTGAATGGCCTTTTTAACGTCTTATGGGATCACAATGCCAGCTGTTTCCTACAGAGCTGATCTGTGATGCGCAAGGACATGAACAATGTCACCAAGCTTGGAGGGAGAACTGACTTCCGGGCTTCTAGGGTAACAGAGTGAAAACCTATATAATGTGATGGAGCAGGAAAATTCAGATCACTGATTATAACCAAAGCAGGAGTGGGACCTCTGTCCTCCATTTGACCTTGGTACTCTGCTCAGAAACAGACAAATCAACCAGGATCCCTGTGTTAGTTTGTTCAGAATTTGCACTGATGCTTTTGTGCTGTTCAGCGATTTGATTTTGGTCTCTGTTTTGAACCCAAGGAGTAACTGGCCATTTTTGTCAGAAACCATAAGAGAACATGTGCTGAGGTGATGTGGGAAATGATGGATTCACTTGTTCTTGTATTCTTGATTTTGTTCTGCTGCCTCTGAAATATCGTGTAAAAAGGACCTTGAACAGAAAGAAGCTGCCAAGTATTCGGACCGGAATGACTGAATTAATGAAATACAGAGGATGTCAACCACTTAACCTCACCAGTGTAGAAAAGTTAGCCAGATTCCAATAGTGTGTGGATCCTTATTATCACTCTGAAGATGATAGGTATGTGTTGGAGAATGGTGCTAGTGTTTGTGTCTTCTGGTTCTGTGCAAGGTATTGCCGTGGTTTTACTTGCCACATTATTCGTGTTGTTCATTCGTGCTGCTTCCACCAGACAGTGATGGTAAATAGGCAACATTTAAAATAGAATTAATAATTCATTGGTTAATTAGTTGTCTTTCCCCGACCAGGTTCACACTCAGTTTACACTGGAAACAGAAATCTCTCTCTGCTAGCTGTAAAACTTGCACAAGATGAGTTCTAGAAATCTAATTTGGAAACAAGTAGGTATGGGTCCACAGTGCTAATTTGGCATCAATTAGCACTGAATTGAAAACTCAAATAGATTACAGAATGGCTGGTGTAATAATGGAAAACTGTCACACTGGTACATTAAGGAATGCTTTTCAGATTGAAAGTAGTGACATTGTTGGTGGGGAGTAGGAGGGAGCTTTCTGCTTTTGTGTCCCCTCCTCTGCATTAAATTGTGGAAACTAGTGAATGATGGTTCCATTGCCACTTGACCAGGAATGGGAAACCTGACAGACCTGTCTCTCTCTCTCTGTAGTTTGTTTCCTGGTTTCTGTCTCCAAGCATCTGTCCCTAACAAGCCACACTTTTCTTTGACCCTCCTCTTCCCCCCAACTCTGTTTTTTGTTCTTTATCCTCCATAGTCCAAAGATAATTTATAGCATCCTTACTACCATTCCAACTGACATCAGCTAACAGCACGTCCTGCAATGTCGCTGTGCTGTCGGGGAGAGCTAACTTGGCAGCATCTTCTATGCAGCCAGATGGGAGAAATTCAAATGTTATTCACCAGTTCCATGCACTATTCACCAACATACTTTACCTGGATGGACACAAAACTGACAATGTGAGGAATTTATCTCATCCAGTCACTTGCCACCTCTTCGTAAACTTTGGGTGAATGAAGAATTCTCTCCCAGATTCTCGGGCAGCAATGAATGAGTTAAGTGTAAAATCCATCCAACGTGAAATTCGGACACTGATGTAAATGCAGATCACACAGTCCAATGAACAGCTGTAAGCTTACCAACAGATAAAAGATGTTTGTTCTTGTTTTTTCCCCCACTCTTGCTGTTTACTTTTTCCAATCGCAGCTGTCAGAAACGTGCATGAAACTCATGCCAGGAATTTTGATTTATATCTTAACAATGGGAAAGGCGATGTATATTTTCTGTGGTGTGTAAAGTTCCGTTATTTGTTTTGAAGATGTTGAGAATTACCAAAAGATACTGATCTATTTATTGCCCGTATTGTTTTATTGCTGTCCAATTGTGTTTTTTCTATCTCATGGGAAACCTGTGACCCAGTTGAAATATTGATGCTACTTAAAGGCCTGAGGACTGTGATGTACAACTATGTATCAAGTAATCTCATAATGTTTGGGAATTTGCTAAATTTATTGCAGGACACATTAGTGAGCTGCCCCAGTCTTTTACAGGCACACTCTATTCCTGTTCATAACCTGTTTTCCATAAAATTGCCTTCACTTTTCAAGAACGTTATTCCTTTAAGTTGTGTTGAAATATTGACACAGGTTTGTGAATATCTAAGAAGATCGCAGTGTGATTCTTGAAGAGAATTGTGTTCTGTAAGGCCATTTATAAACACTAATAAGAAAAGCAATTGGCACAATAGGTTAGTGTTCATCTCAAGGAATTCGATTTGAATTCAACATGGAATGGAGGTCACCTTACGTTAGATGTCAGTCCATAGCATTAGAAATTGCTTTTATAAATTTAAGATGGTTGTGAGTACGGTTGGTATGAGTATTGCAAGATTTACAGCAGTTTAATAGGTGTACTCTTCAAAAGCTGGGCTCAAAGGACAAATTTTCAAATTCATGCCTGCAGACCTAAGGGGATCTGAAAACTCATGAAATTTCTATGTGAGCTTCGTGCAGAGCCTTAAGAATTCTGTAACTCTTCAGTGATGTCAGATCAAAGGATCTTCCCTCCATCACTCCATGCTGCTAGAACATAGCATCCTCCAAACTGCAGTACACCATCTGAGTCTGGTAAAAGTACTGGGTGGTTGTCAGTAGCATAGGCAATGCAGTGCAGCTAAATCTCACTCTTGGTATTCACTATTATAAAATCAAATAGCAAAAGAAGAGGTGTTTTGTCCTATCAGAGTGATATCTAATTAGTCCTACTTTCTCGCTCTTTCCCCATTTTTATTCTTCAACTATATATTCAATTCCCTTTTGAAAGTTCTGATTGAATCAGCTTCCGTCATCTTTACAGGTAGTGAATTCTAGACATAACTATTCCCAGCATAAACGTTTCTTCCTGTACCTTTTTGTCAATCATCTTATAGTCAATCGGTCCTTGGATTACTGACCACTTTTTTAAATGTTGTGACTCAGGAGTGCACTAAAACCAAGTGATTCAGACCTCTAAGAGGCAGTTCAATTCCTTTTAGCCATTGCGCTTTTGTGTGATGAGAAGTGAGGTTTAAGACAGATGCTGTGAAGTTTCTTGGTGATCTTGGGCAGTTTTTTCTTCTGCCTCCAATGAGAAATGTCCTGGAGAACTTGAGTGCTATTTGTTTTTTTTAGATGTGCTAACTGGGCAGACTTTTATTTTAATAATAAATAAAGGTAGGATTACTTTGTGTTAATGACAGTGCTGTTAGGGAGTTCCACGATATTGCTCTAGCAACAGAGAATGAAGAGAGTGGACTGCTTTGTCCTGGAATGTATCAAGCTTCTTTAGTGTTGTTGGAACCACACTCATCCAGGCAAGTGGAGAGTATTCCGTCATGCTCCTGACTTGTGCCTTGTAAATGGCGGACAGGCTTTGGGGAGTCAGGAGTTGAGTTACTTATTGCAGGATTCTGAGCCTCTGACCTGCTCTTATGCCATATTATTTATATGGCTAGTCCAATTCAGTTTATCCAATAATAACCCCCAGGGTGTTGATTGTGGGCGATTCAGTGATGTTAATACCATTGAAATGTTGAGGGGTGATGGTTAGATCCTCTCTTGTTGGAGATGGTCATTGCCTGACACTTGTTATTGCCTGACATGGACGTTACTTGCCACTTGTCAGCCCAACATGGATATTGTCCAGGTATTGCTGCATTTGGGCATGGACTGCTTCAGTATCTGAGAAGTCGTCAATCGTGCTGAAAGTTGTGCCGTGCTCAGCAAAAGTTTCCAATTCTGACCTTTTGATAGAATGAAGATCAATGATGGAGCAGCTGACGATGGTTGGGCCTTGGACATTACTGTGAGGAACTCCTATCATGATGTCCTGGAACTGAGATGATTGACTTAAACAATCGCAAGCATCTTTGTGCTAAGTATGACTGCAACTAATGGAGGGTTTGCCCAATCATTCCCATTGACTCCAGTTTTGCTAGGGCTCCTTAATGGCATACATTGGTCAGATGCTGCCTTGATGTCAAGGGGATCTCCCTTCCACTCTCCCCTCATTTCTAGATTTCAGCTCATTTGTCCATGTTTGCACCAAAGCTGTATTGAGATCAGGAGCTGAGCCTCCCTGATGGAACCTAAACTAAGTGTCAGTGAACATGTAATGCTGAGCAAGTGCTGCTTGATAGCACTGTTGATAATCACTTCTATCACTTTGTTGATGATCAAGAGTAGACCTATTTGATCTGTTTTTTGTGTACAGGACACATTTGGGAAATTCTCCATATTGCTGGGTAGATGCCAAACATCATAGCTGTACTGGAACAGCTTAGCTAAAGATGCAGCAAATTCTGTAGTACTATTACTGGAATGTGGTAAGGGGCCCGTAGCCTTTATAATATCCAATTCCTTCAGCTGTTTCTTGATATCATGTTGGAGTGAATCGAATTGGCTGAAAACTGGCATCTGTGATGCTGGGGACTTCTGGAGGAGGCAGAGATGGATTATCCACTCAGCACTTCTGACTGAAGACTATTGCAGATCTTTTGTACTGATATGCCGGGTTCTCCCATCATTGAAGATGGGGATACGGGCAGCATGATGGCACAGTGTTTAGTACTGCTGCCTTACAGCGCCAGGGACCTGAGTTCAATTCCTGATTTAGGTCATTGTCTATGCGGAGTCTGCATGTTCTCCCTGTGTCTGCATGGGTTTTCTCTGGGCGCTCCGGTTTCTTCTCTCAGTCCGAAAGACATGCTGGTTAGGTGCATTGGCTATGCTAAATTCTCCCTCAGTGTACCCGAACAGGCGCCAGAACGTGATGACTAGGGGATTTTGATAGTAACTTCATTACAGCATTAATGTAAGCCTACTTGTGACGCTAATAAATAAACTTTAAAACCTAAACTTTATTTGAGGTACCTTATCTTCCTGTGAGTTGTTCAATTGCCTTCCATTATTTGCAATTGGCAGATCTGATCCTTTGGTGTTGGAGCTGTTTAGCTCTTTCTATTACTTGTTGCTTATGCTGTTTGGCATGCAAGTACTCCTGTGTTGTAGCTTCATCAGGTTGAAACCTCATTTTTTGGTTTGCCTGGTGTTGCTCCTGGCACGCCGTCCTGTACTCTTCTTTGAAGTAAAGTTGATCCCCTGCTTGGTGATAATGGTAGAATAGGGGGATATGCTGGGTCATGAGGTTACAGATTCTGGTTGAGTGCAATTCTACTGTTGCTGATGGCCAAAATATGTCTCATGGTCACCCAGTCTTGCTTTGCTAGACCCGTTCGAAATCTATCCTACCGAGCACAGTAGTGGTGCCATACAACACGATGAGCACCTGACAAACACATGATGTGTGATTGTCAGGTACAGGAGTAGCTGAGTTGGCCTTGGTAGGAATCTACATTTCTGCTGCTGCAGGAGGCTGGTGCCGTGGACCGGAAGACTGAAGTGGTGCGTTATCTGTGGGTGTTGGTTCTGCTACTCACAGAAGGTGATAGCAATTGCATACATGCTGGGCATTGTCCCAGGCTGCATGCAGTCTGAATTCTTACCCTTTAATTGGTGTCAGAGAGCTGAGTCTATGGGCATCTCAATCTTGGTGCATTTTGCTTTTCAATCTGCATTGCAGGGTAGCCTCATTCAAGTTGGTTTCAAGCAGGAGTTGATCTCCTGGTGTGCCTGGAAAAAAAGTTGTTGTGCTCAAGAGGGCAAGCCCTATCATGGTAGATTTCACAGGTTAAGGTGTGCAGCAGAGTAGTCTATGCAATCCCATGCACATTTCTCTAGAAGATGCTTGGTTGTGCAAACCACCCATTCGGGTCTGACTGTGGAAATAAAGGGCATGTTTGAGATATGCTCAAAATCCCATGTGTGTGCAAATTTGTGAAATTCAGCAGAGATGAATTAGTGAGCATTGTCTGTCATGAGTCTTGGTGTGATGCCTTGTGTGGCAAAGTGGGTGGCACAGTGGTTAGCACTGCTGCCTCACAGTGCCAGAAACCCAATTTCGATACCGACCTTGGGTGAAGGCCTGTGTGGAATCTGCACATTCTTCAGATGTCTGTGTGGGTTCCCTCCAGGTGCTCCGGGTTTTTCCCATTGTCCAAAGATGTGCAGGTTAGATGGATTGGCTGTGCTAAATTGCCCCATAATGTCCCAAGATGTGTCGGTTAGGTAGCCATGGGGAACGTGTGCGGTTACGGGGATAGGGTTGAGGGAGGGCTTGGGTGGGATGCTCATTTGGAGAGTCAGTGCAGACTCGATGGGCCAAATGGCCTCTTTCTGCACTGTAGGGATTCTAAGTGTCTCTTAAGTTTCTTGGTTACAGTTTTACTTGTCATGTTTAGCAGATAGTTAAGCTCAAACCACTCAGAATATGATTCAGCTAAGATTAAATGTTGTTTAGCATTCCACTCGAAGATACTGTCAATGCCCATGGGAAGTCCGGGACCTTGTGTAGATGCAGTGGTTCCTTTGCTTGATGAGGCTTGGGTACATCTGGAGATTTCCCCTTCCATGCCTGCGTGCATGGCAGGCCAGTACATTGATTTCTTCACGCTGTATCTGGTTGCTTCCAAACCAGGTGCCCTGGGTGCAGTTGTTGTGTGGTACCTCGAGTGCAGTAGGGATGACAAATCACTGGCCACACAGTATTAGTCCATCCTATACAGTCATCTCATCTCTGATGGTGGGGAATGTGCAGAGCTTGTGGGAAAGTTCCCTTGATGATTCTGGCTAGCCCCTCATTACGACGCCATGCCTGTAAAGCCGCTTGAGTTCTTGAATTTGGCAAGAGGACAGCACCTTGATTGTCATGATGTCTATGTCTTCCTCACGATTTGCCTGGTCTGTAATGGATAAGAAGGCTCTGGAGAGGGCATCAGCCACCTTCCCAGGTTTGTAAATGACACTGCGGTTATAGTGTTGCAAGTTTAACATCGTGCATTTCAGCTGGGCAGGTGCAATGTGGAGAGTCTTTAAGGTAGGTAGTGGCTGGTGATCTGTTTCAACAGTTGTGGGATGACTATATATGAAGTCATGGAATTTCTGACAGTGAAGACTAAAGCAAGAAGTTACCTTTCAATTTGTGTGTAATGAGTCATAGTGCCAGTGAGGTGCTAAGGCTATTGGCCTGCCAATCTGAATGCAATCTGCACCAAGTCCATGCTGGGAGGCATCTGCTGTTAAAGGTATGGATGCTTGAATGTCAAAATATCGTGGCACCAGTGGGGTTGCGAATGCTTATTTCAGTCTGTTGAAGACTGCTGTGTGGTGCTCTTGCCAGCACCTTTCTTCTGGTGGAGAAGTTGATGAAGAGGTCCAGGGACCTCACTATAACCTTGGATAAACTTAGAAATGTCATTTGCCATGTCAAAAAAAAGCTGTAAAGAGCCCTTGTCGTGTCTGGATCAGGCTTCACACCATCACCTGTGAGTAAATGGCCCATGTAACGAACTTGATTGACCCTGAATCTGCATTTTGCAGAGTTCGGTTTGAATTGGAAAGTCCTGATTCTGTCAACGATGAGACAAAGATGTGCATCATGTTACCTCATTAGATTGTTGAGGGGGTTCTGGAGCTTCATTGCTTTGGTTGAACTCCACTTCATTCACTTAACTAATGCTCCTACCCCTGGAGGATCAGATTGCTGCCATGTCACTGATGGCAGAGGAAGATTGCTGTGGTGTTGATCTGCAGCATTAAATGGTTCCAGTTCTTGCAACTGTTGCATCTTTTTTGCAAAACAAACTGTTGTGTTTGGTGCATGCTGGCTGCTTCAGTTGGAGCAGGGCACTCCGTACTTCAAATACCTCGTTTTCCTGCCAAAAATCTCTGCTTCATTTCTCAGATTGTTCGATTAACATACAGATATCGATGGCTGGTTGTAGCGTTAACTCTTTTTCTCACAGCAGCTACTTGTGGACTAAATCGCTGTATATTCCACAAACCACTCGATCCCCGATTAGATCTTCAGTGAGAGTTCTGAATGCACGTTTCTTTGCTGCTCTGCTGTTTTTAGGATGGCTGAGTAGGATTCATAGAATCATAGAAACCCTACAGTGCAGAAACAGGCCATTCAGCCCATCGAGTCTGCACCGACCTCAATCCCACCCAGGCCCTACTCCCATATCCCTACACATTTACCCGCTAATCCCTCTAACCTACGCATCTCAAGACACTAAGGGATAATTTTCGCATGGCCAATCAACCTAACCCGCACATCTTTGGACTGTGGGAGGAAACCGGAGCACCTGGATTGTATTTCTGCTTCATGGAATTGAATGCATATCTATCAAAGATTAGGTTTTTTACTGGGAGCCAAATGTTCTTACAGTTTCATGATTATTTTGGGGTCGTCATTTTCCTCCTCTGTCGAGAAGACAAATAGCTTGAATTTTTTGACGGCCTTGGGACCCGCAAGGTTTAATAAAGTATCAGCCTGTACCTTTTTCGGCTTGTCAGGAGTGCAGCGCCGCAGTAAATACGCCACTGCTGGAACTTGTTTCAAAAATATCTGCAATATTTTCATCAAAGATGAATGAGTCGATGCGGTGAAGTCCTTGTGCCATGCTGTCAACTTCTGACACGATGTAGAATGATGTGGGTTCCTCTAATCACCGACATCAAGGACTTCCAACACAAGTCGTTTATTCCTAAACTCAACAGCTGCATATAGTTCTTGAACTCTGCCCAAGATCCTGGGGATAACTCCCATCCTCCTGCCATGTGAACTCTTACATAGCCACGTCATCACATTCTTATGTGGCCTCTTGGTCTGCACCTGACATAGTTCTTGTGTTTAAAAATGTGGTTGACTTTGCTGTATTTTTGGATTCAACAGCTTTGTAAAATACATCAGAGAACTGCAATGGAGGTTACTGACTCTTCATGTTTGTGCATATGGATTATTGTCTTTTTCAGGAAAACTAAGATTGAAGGTATAGCAGTGACTCATTGCTGAAGCAATGCAAAATGGCAGTACATTCATTATCATTTTATTTTGAAAGCTTTTTGTACTGAGGTCAGGTAGAAAATGTAACAGCAGTTGAATGGCAGTCAGTAATTAGCAGCAGGAATAAATAAACCCTTTGTTTCTGAGGTCAATGCTTCATCCTCTGTAAGAGGATCCTTTTCTTACCTGCCACAGGCTTCAGATAACACTAATTAGGGAGCAAAAGGAGGACCAGTGCTCTATGCAGTGATGATCAAAAGGAAGGAACTCTGCAGCAGGATTTTCAATGAACTTTTTACAAAGACTAGCATAGGTTTGCTTGTTGCCAAAATAGCCCTGAGTAATGCTTGCCAAATACTGTAATTAACAGCTCATCCAGTAAATGAGTACAATAATGTTAGTGTTTCGTGGAAATAACTAATGCAATAGATCTCTAACAACTCGTTGTAACACATGATGTGGAAATTAAGTCATGTCTGTTTACATGTGGATCATTTGTACAAGCGGAATTGTTTCCCTTGCAAGAGACTTGAGATTTTTTTATCCCTTTCTTTCAGCCATTCACTTTAAGAAGGAAGAAACCACATTATGCTGTTGATAAATTTCTGCATTTTTTCTTCAAATTGCTTTGTTTCCCAACCTTAAAGTTGGCTTTCAATGTTCACATTAAATTATAAGCTGTGATTGGCTAATGTAGGGACACTTCCAAATTGAGCAGTGTACTTATACAAGCCAACGAGTTAAAAGAACCGGAAGGTTGCCTTGGATGTGGGAGCGGCCGGGCTGTTATTTGGAGAGAATAGTTTTTAATTCAATTTGGCCTGGAGTTATAGTCATGATCCAAATAGATCTCATTGAAAATGCAAAAGAACTGAGAATGGCTCTGTCTGATCCTCTTTAAATCAGGGAAAATGTAGAATTGACAGTTAACCGAAAAAGTTTTGTTGGCTTAAGTAAGATAATTGGTTGGAATAGTGTTAATTCTTAGAAATGCTATTTGCTTGATACATGCTTGCTTCTTGTCTTCCTCTTGTTTTCCTCTTGCCTGTATTTTATTAGTGCTGCTTTGCATCTCCGGTGTATGATGTTCTCGCTCTTCCCTGCACCTTCACTGAGTTGAAATTGCATTCATTTCTAGGGGTCTGTCCATGAACATAGGTTCTCTATTTTCTTCCTAATTAGTGTGGTAGAAAGCCAGTGCAAGTTAAGTAAAGCATCCTCTTCCAGAAGACAAAACAGTGACCTCAGAAATAAAAGGTCTCCCTATTCCTGTTGGTAATTACTGACTGCCATTTCATCGCTTTAACATTTGCCTGTTGACAGAATCTTAGATGCACAAAAAGTTGCTTTATTTTCCATGTGCAAGTGCAATTATGCATGTACAAGATGCTTTGTATGTTCTAGTAGCACCTTACCCAGGTTAACATAGCATTCAATAAACAGCAGTAACAGATGGTCACTCCAGTGCAGTGTGGTGTTATGGATAATGTTTAGTAAGATTATCAGAAATTTCTTAGGAATATTATGCTCCAGTATATTATGAACTTTCAGACTATGTTTCAAATCTTGGATGGAGTGGCTATCTGCTCTGCAGATATCCACTCCATCTGACGAAGGAGCAGGGCTCCGAAAGCTCATGGCATTTGCTACCGAATAAACCTATTGGACTTTAACCCGGTGTTGTTAAAACTCTTACTGTGTTTACCCCAGTCCAACGCCGGCATCTCCACATCATGAAATCTTGGACACAGGCAGTATGTTAAAATGGCCACTGGAAATCGTGTGATCTTTGTTGATAAAGGATAATATCAGGATGGTAGTGAGAGACGACAAAGGCTCTAAGGAGCAAAACGTGGAATCGTTGTGGGTGGAGATAAGGAATAGTAGGGGGAGAAAGACACTGGTAGGCGTGGTCTATAGGCCCCCAAATAACTTAGAGGTGGGGAGGGCTATAAACAAGCAAATAATGGATGCGTGCAAAAGTGGAACGGCAATAATCATGGGGGATTTTAACCTACATATTGATTGGTCGACTCAAATTGGACGTGGAGGGCTTGAGGAAGAGTTCTTGGAATGCTGTCGGGATTGTTTCATTGAACAGTATGTTACAGAACCTACGAGAGAGCGAGCTATCTTGGATCTGGTTCTGTGCAATGAGACAGGTAGGATTAAGGATCTTCTTGTGAAGGATCCTCTTGGGATGAGTGATCATAATATGGTGGAATTTCTGATACAGATGGAGGGTGAGAAAGTAGGGTCCCAAACCAGTGTCCTCTGCTTGAACAGAGGGGAGTACGATAGGATGAGGGTGGAATTGGCTAATGTAGACTGGGCGAGCAGACTGGTAGGTAGGACAGCTGAGGAACAGTGGAGGATTTTTAAGGAGATTTTTTTTAAGTACTCAGCAAAAATATATTCCGGTGATAAAGAAGGACTGTAAGAAAAAGGATAACCGGACGTGGATAACGAAGGAAATAAAGGAGAGTATTAAAATAAAATCAGATGCGTACAGAGTGGCCAAAAATAGTGGAGAATTAGTGGATTGGGAAAGCTTTAAAGAAAAACAAAGAATGACTAAGAAAGCGATTAAGAAAGGAAAGATAGATTATGAAACTAAACTAGCTCAAAATATAAAAATGATAGTAAAAGTTTTTACAAGTATATAAAAAGGAATAGAGTGGCTAGAGTGAATGTTGGACCCTTGGAAGATGAGAGGGGGGATTTAATAGTGGAAAACGAGGAAATGGCTGAGACTTTAAATAAGTTCTTTGTGTCGGTCTTCACGGTGGGAGACACAAATAGTTTGCCGAATATTAGAGATCGAGAGTTGGTGGGAGGGGAGGTCCTTAATACAATTACTGTTACTAAGGAGGTGGTGCTTGGTAGACTAATAGGACTGAAGGTAGACAAGTCCCCGGGCCCGGATGGAATGCATCCCAGGGTACTGAAAGAAATGGCTGAGGTAATAGCAGATGCGTTAGTAGTAATTTATCAAAATTCGCTGGACTCTGGGGTAGTGCCGGCTGACTGGAAAACAGCTACTGTTATGCCGCTGTTTAACAAAGGAAGTAGACAAAAGGCGGGTAACTACAGGCCGGTTAGCTTAACGTCCGTAGTTGGGAAGATGCTAGAGTCCATTATTAAAGAGGAAATAACAGAGCACCTGAATAAGAATGGTTCGATCAAGCAGATGCAGCATGGATTCATGAAGGGAAAGTCGTGTTTGACGAATCTACTGGACTTTTATGAAGATGTCACTAGTGCGGTTGGCAGAGGGGAACCGGTGGATGTGGTGTTTTTAGATTTCCAGAAGGCGTTCGATAAGGTGCCTCACAAAAGGTTGCTGCAGAAGAGTTAGGGGTAGGGTGTTGGCGAGGATTGTGGATTGGCTATCTAACAGGAAGCAGAGAGTTGGGATAAATGGGTGCTTTTCTGGTTGGCAGTTGGTGACCAGTGGCGTGCCGCAGGGATCGGAGCTGGGGCCTCAATTGTTTACCATTTACATAGATGATCTGGAGGAGGGGACTGAATGTAGGGTATTCAAGTTGGCTGATGACACGAAGGTGAGTGGGAAAGCGAATTGCGTGGAGGACGCGGAAAGTCTGCAGAGAGATTTGGATAGGCTGAGCGAGTGGGCGAGGATCTGGCAGATGGAATATAACGTTAGCAAATGTGAGGTTATCCACTTTGGAAGAAATAATAGTAAATTGGAATATTATTTAAATGGAGAAAAATTACATCGTGCGACTGTGCAGAGGGACCTGGGGGTCCTTGTGCACGAATCGCAAAAACTCAGTCTGCAGGTGCAGCAGGTGATCAAGAAGGCGAATGGAATGTTGGCCTTTATCGCGAGGGGGATAGAATATAAAAGCAGGGAGGTCTTGCTGCAACTGTACAAGGCACTGGTGAGGCTGCAACTGGAGTACTGTGTGCAGTTTTGGTCCCCTTATTTGCGAAAGGATATATTGGCCTTGGAGGGAGTGCAGAGAAGGTTCACCAGGTTGATCCCGGAGATGAGGGGTGTAGCTTATGAGGAGAGATTAAACAGATTGGGTCTGTACTCGTTGGAGTTTAGAAGGATGAGGGGTGATCTTATAGAGACATATAAGATAATGAAGGGGCTGGATAGGGTAGAGGTGGAGAGATTCTTTCCACTGAGAAGGGAAACCAGAACTAGAGGGCACAGCCTCAAAATAAGGGGGGGCCGGTTCAGAACAGAGTTGAGGGGGAACTTCTTCTCTCAGAGGGGAGTGAATCTCTGGAATTCTCTGCCCATTGAAGTGGTGGAGGCTTCCTCGTTGAATATGTTTAAATCACGGGTAGATAGTTTTCTGATCGATAAGGGAATTAGGGGTTATGGGGAGCAGGCGGGCAAGTGGAACTGATTCGCTTCAGATCAGCCATGATCTTGTTGAATGGCGGGGCAGGCTCGAAGGGCCAGATGGCCTACTCCTGCTCCTATTTCTTATGTTCTTACGATCTTTGGCATATTGGGCTCTAGGCATTCCTGAGTTGCGAGCAAATATCTGATTAAGTATGGACATTCACAGCCTCTTTGGAAATTCCAGTTGTTTAAGGATGGACTGTAAACAAAAAGAAATGTAGCATTTCAGCCAACTTATATTTCTATTTCATCATGGACAAAAAAAATGAAACTTAATGTGTGTTAGACAAACATGAAACAGATACCATTGACCTTTCATTGTATTATGTCGGTTCATCATCCAAAATAGATAGGATGCATTTCAAAAGTATGAAACACCAATAGAAGATGTATAATCAACCTAACCATCTACCTTATTTTGATAAGTACTGCTGCATGATGGAATGGCTGTACTTTGTATTTCCTTTTAAAAACAACAAAAGCTGCTTGCAAGGAGAGTTCCATCAAAGTTCACCAGAAAAACCATCAAACCAGCTGCAAGTCAAATGGGGTAGCATGGTGGCATAGTGGTTAGCACTGCTGCCTCACAGCGCCAGGGACCCAGGTTCGATTCCCTGTCTCTGCGGAATCTGCACATTCTTCCTGTGTCTGCATGCGTTTCCTCTGGGTGCCCCAGTTTCCTTCCACAGTCCGAAAGACATGCTAGTTAGGTTAATTGGCCATGCTAGATTCTCTCAGTGTATCCGAGCAGGTACTGGAGTGGCGACTAGGGGGTTTTCACAGTAACTTAATTGCAGTATTCATGTAAGCCTACTTGTGACACTAATAAAATATACTTTAAGTAGTCAAGTAATAAACAGCAACACTTTAAAATGGGGAGAAGGATTCTCACTAAGCTGTTCCAACTTCAAGTCCACCTGAGAACCCATCCTCCTGCAGATTCAACTACAAGAGGCCTCACAGCTTACTGAGAAAACTCTGCATGTGAGGCCCTTGCTTCAACTCATCTAAGAAACTACTAAAGGCCTGCCATGAAAGTGAGACTACAAGAATTATACATTGTAATTGCATTGATTTTTCTTTAGCTGTACCTAATCTTTGTGTGAGTGATAAGTGTGTGTAAGCCAATTGAGTGAGACGTCGGGTTTTTAAACCTTTGTTGTAAGTGTGGGATTTTAAAACACAAAGCTTACTGCTGGAATTATTTGCATTGGTACAATCACCCTGAGGGTGAGAAAGTACAGTAAGAAGCCTCACAACACCAGGTTAAAGTCCAACAGGTGACAAATAAATACATCGATGACATTTTCTTCCTTTGGAGTCATGGTGAGCAATCACTGAAACAACTATATGATGACAAATAAATGCCTACCCCAGTCCAACGCCGGCATCTCCACATGGTGAGAAAGTACACACACCTCACGTACAAGAACACTTTGATCATGGACAATAATAAAACATAACAATCCTGTCACAGACAAAATTTGTAAGTGATTTTTCAAAAGGAAATGGAGATCGGAACAGAGGTAATTGTATATATCGTAGATACTTCTGTGGCATTGTCAGTGTCAGATCTTTCTCATTGTTGCCTTTCATTTGCCTACTTCATATTTGTTTAACACACATTGAGTTATATTTTTATTTTCCATGGTAAAATAGAATTATAAATTGGCTGGAATGCTATATTTCTTTTTGTTCACAGTCCTTCCTTAAACAACTGGGCGCGAAAATTTCTCATCAAGCTGTGAATCAGATATTTGCTTGTGACTCAGGAAATAATTGGATAAAAATCCCAAAGGGTAATTGGGTTTTACCTGTCCTCATTAAAGAAGATTAATTTGTACAATTACAAAATAGAGGGTGTGAAAGCATAAACTTACACTTGTAGTTTAGATGTAACCTAAAATTATGTTAGAAAGATATATACAAAGCATAAAAGTTGCCTTCAGTTTATAAAGTGAAAAATATTCATGCGAAATGAGAAATAAGTTGTTAGGAGGGCTTTTGTAGTCGGGCTGTATTAGTTTATGGAAAGAATGCCTGCAATGAAGGACCAGATGGCACAAAAATTAGCAACGGATGGTGAGGTGAGGGAACAAGGAGCACACAGTGAGAATGGAGAGTGGAATGGGGCCTTGTCATTGGATTTTAGAGCATGAGATGAAAATGATTACAACAGCAATTTGTATGTGTAGCACATTTTTAAAGTGAGGAAACATCCAAAGGTATTCCACAAAAAGATGATGCATGCTGAACCAAGAAGTAAGCATTTCGGAGGAATGACATAACTCTGGTTTTGAGGAGGTTTTTAATATTTGGAGACAGGAGTAAAAGATTTTACGATTGTTTTTCTAGCAGGTAGAACACCAAGAAAGCGATCAATCCAATCATAGTCATAGAGTCGTATAGTGCAGAAAAGGCCCTTCGGCCCATCGGGTTCGCAGCGACAATATCATAAGGACATAAGAAATAGGAGCAGGAGTAGGCCATCTAGCCCCTCGAGCCTGCCCCGCCATTCAATAAGATCATGGCTGATCTGACGTGGATCAGTACCACTTACCCGCCTGATCCCCATAACCCTTAATTCCCTTACCGATCAGGAATCCATCCATCCGCGCTTTAAACATATTCAGCGAGGTAGCCTCCACCACCTCAGTGGGCAGAGAATTCCAGAGATTCACCACCATCTGGGAGAAGAAGTTCCTCCTCAACTCTGTCTTAAACCGACCCCCCTTTATTTTGAGGCTGTGTCCTCTAGTTTTAACTTCCTTACTAAGTGGAAAGAATCTCTCCGCCTCCACCCTATCCAGCCCCCGCATTATCTTATAAGTCTCCATAAGATCCCCCCTCATCCTTCTAAACTCCAACGAGTACAAACCCAATCTCCTCAACCTCTCCTCATAATCCAAACCCCTCATCTCCGGTATCAACCTGGTGAACCTTCTCTGCACTCCCTCCAATGCCAATATATCCTTCCTCATATAAGGGGACCAATACTGCACACAGTATTCCAGCTGCGGCCTCACCAATGCCCTGTACAGGTGCATCAAGACATCCCTGCTTTTATATTCTATCCCCCTCGCAATATAGGCCAACATCCCATTTGCCTTCTTGATCACCTGTTGTACCTGCAGACTGGGCTTTTGCGTCTCATGCACAAGGACCCCCAGGTCCCTTTGCACGGTAGCATGTTTTAATTTGTTTCCATTGAGATAGTAATCCCATTTGTTATTATTTCCTCCAAAGTGTATAACCTCGCATTTCTCAACGTTATACTCCATTTGCCATATCCTCGCCCACTCACTCAGCCTGTCCAAATCTCTCTGCAGATCTTCTCCGTCCTCCACACGATTCACTTTTCCACTTATCTTTGTGTCGTCTGCAAACTTCGTTACCCTACACTCCGTCCCCTCCTCCAGATCATCTATATAAATGGTAAACAGTTGCGGCCCGAGTACCGATCCCTGCGGCACGCCACTAGTTACCTTCCTCCAACCGGAAAAACACCCATTTATTCCGACTCTTTGCTTCCTGTCGGATAGCCAGTCCCCAATCCAGTTTAACACACTACCCCCAACTCCGTGTGCCCTAATCTTCTTCAGCAGCCTTTTATGGGGCACCTTATCAAATGCCTTTTGGAAATCCAAAAACACCGCATCCACCGGTTCTCCTCCATCAACCGCCCCAGTCACATCTTCATAAAAATCCAACATGTTCGTCAAGCACGACTTTCCCCTCATGAATCCATGCTGCGTCTGATTGATTGAACCATTATCAACCACTAAAGGCACGCCAATCCCATTTTCCAGCACTTGTTCCATACCCTTGAATGTTATGATATTTCAAGTGCTCATCCAAATACTTTTTAACGGTTCTAAGGTTTCTGGCCTCCACTGTCTTCCCAGGCAGTGCATTTCAGATTCTCACCACCCTTGAGTGATTTTTCTTTCTCAAATCCCCTCTGAATTTTAAGCCCTTCACCCTAAAACTATGCCCCCTCGTGACTGACCCCTGAATCAAGGGGAACGGCTTCCTATACACCCTCTCCAGACCCCTCATAATCTTCTGCACCTCAATCATGTCCCTTTTCAGCCATCTCTGCTGCAAAGAAAACAATCCAAGGCTATCCAGTCTCCATCCCAGGCAACATACTGGTTTGAATCTCCTCTGCACTCTCTGCAGTACAATTACATCCTTCCTATAGTCAGGTGACCAGAACAAGACACAGTACCCCAGCAGTGGCCTATCGAATGTTCTGAACAGCTCCAACATAATCTCCTTGTTCTGATACTCTATGCTATGACGATAAAAACAAATGTCCCATATGTCTTCTTAACTTCCTTATTCACTTGCTTTGCCGCTGTCAGGGATTTGAATAAGTACCCCAAGATCCATCTGTTCCTCTGAGCTTCCCAGTGTACTGCCATTCATTAAATACTCCCTTGTCTTGTTGCTTCTTCCAAAGTGCATCACCTCACACTTATCAGGGTTAAATGCCCATTTGACCAACTCATCCATGTCTTCCTGTTACGTATGACCTTCTTCACAATTAACTACTCTACCAATCTTGGTGTCATCTGCAAACTTGCTTATCATTCCCCGCACATTATCATTGATACCATTTATGCATGCAACCAAGAATAAGGAACCCAGCATTGAACCTTGTGGTATGCCACTGGATACTGGCTTCCAGTCACTCAAGCAACCTTCTACTTCCATCCTTTGTGTCCTATTACAAAGTCAGTTTCTGATCCATCTCGTCAAGTTTCCCTGAATTCCATGTGCTTCAACCTTCTCATTCAGTCTCCCATGTGGAACCTTGTCAAAGGCTTTGCTAAAATCCAAATAAACTACATCAATTGCACTTCCCCCATCCACATACTCAATCATATTTCTCCACTCCCCCTGACGAAGGGACAGCCTGTTCCGAAAGCTAGTGGCATTTGCTACCAAATAAACCTGTTGGACTTTAACCTGGTGTTGTTAAAATCCAACAGGTTTATTTGGTAGCAAATGCCACTCGCTTTTGGAACAGGCTGTCCCTTCGTCAGGTGGAGTGGAGAAATGCTCCATGGGGCAAAGTCATTGGAAATAAACAGTCAGTGAAAGCAACCAATAGTTTGTTCATAATATAGATTGGAGAAGATTTCAGAGGTACAGAGACATAAGTATATGGAGGAATTTAGAGACAGGTCATTCGTGATGTCGCCAATGTGGATCCTAGGAACAGTTTGATAGGCTTGTGAAAATTAGTGTGAAACAAAGGTATGTGTGTTCATCTTGGACAAATTGAAGTTGATGCAGGATGTAGGATTAGAAACGAGGAAAGTGTGTTTGACTATTTGGTTCTGGAGGTGATAAAGGCACCTATAAGAGTTTCAGTAGAATGGGTTGAGGTTCTTGAGCTTTTTGAAAATGAGGACAATATCTCTGCGTTCACTGCGATACATCTAGTGAACATGTAGCCTTATGAGTGTGCAGGATTTAATGTGACACCATATTAGGCTTGTTGTGGGAAATTTACCACTCCGGAGTCAGACTTGGAGGTTCCAATAATGCAGTTTTATTTCGGACAAGGCTTTGGGAGAAAGCACTGGTACTCCGCAGTACTTGGCAGCTACCTTCTCAACTACACAATGGTAGTTGATCATTTTTATACCTTTTAGACAATAGGCAGTACGGACATTAGCCGTTAACACATCGTTACAAGTTGAGTAGACAGATACGGACATCGATAGTTAACACATCGTTACAAGCAGACAGGTACAGACATGGACAGTTAACATATCATTGTTCATAGAATGGATACATTTATGCAGTTATGTCCTCTATCAATGACTGGTTTCGGTCTATACATTCAGTGGCTGACCTTGTGACATTTATGTATTTATGTCCCCATCTGTGGCTGACATCAGACTCATTGTTCTGGGTCTGCTCTTATCTAAAGTGCCTCAAGCTCTGACCAGCTTCCTGCAGCAATTCAGATACTGTAGGTTTTAACTTTTTGTGTAACTGTCTGTGCCAAAAGCCAGTGCCTTTTAATGTCCCTTCCCAGGTAACCATTTTGTGTGCCAGGTAACCATTTTGTGTCCATCACTTTAATTCCACCATAACAGGCTGTAGAGTTCTCGATTAGCTAAACTGTTTTGAAAGTTTGGGATTAAGGGTAGGGAGGCCCAGAAGATTAAATAAAGTTCTGATTATTGAACTGATAGACTTATTGAAAACTTAAGGTTTCAGTAGTTTTGGGAGGGAGATGGGCTGCATGCATGCTCAAGGTGGAAGGAAATTGTTTCTAATGGAACAGGTCGGCCAGAGGGTTTGATAGGAACAGGGACCTGCTCTGCCATTCATTAAGACCATGGCTAATCTGCACCTCGATTCTATTTACACACCTTTGCTTTATACCCAATGCAAGGGTACAAAGGGTTACCATGTAGCTGACCAGATGATTGGAGGCCTTAGCAGGGATCAAGGAGTACATTTGGCCATGTGTGAGTTGGACTAAGAGGATGTCTTCCTACAGAGGAACATTTCAAAGCAGAGTCAGAATTCCTATGTGCAGGAGGAGGCCATTTGGCCCATTGAACAATCCCACCCAGGCCCTACCCCCATAACCCCAGGTATTTACCCTGCTAATCCCCCTAACATTAAGGGGCAATTTAGGATGGCCAATCAACTTAACCCGCATTACTTTGGACAGTGGGAGGAAACCGGAGCACCTGGAGGAAACCATACACTGAGAGGATGGAGAGTCAGTGGAGTAAAGGAGGAGGGATAACAGACTAGATCTCATTGGTGCCTTTGAACAGGGTGGCCCTAATGCTGTGCATGGCTGGAAAGCTGATGGAAGTCCACGGCAGGAATTGTTTAGAAATTGTGGTTGGGTGTTCATGGAACTTGGGGCAAAATTATTGTATGTAAGTTATAAGATCCTCACTCTTTGCACTTCTGCCAATTTTCCTTTATTTGTTCGAATGTTGCAAGAGCTTCCTTAATGAAGCAACACAGCTTAAAGCTGGCAAATTGGTTCAATCATAAGAGAAGCTTGAGCACAGATGTTGGCTAAGTGTACAGATTGAACATGGAATTTCTTGTGTTGCAGTTTCGCTGTGCGCAAGACTTTTTTAGTTGGCACATAAAAAATAGCTATAACTGTAAATGCATCATGACAAATTAGATTGCTCTCCACCCCATCCCTCTCCAGGAGATGGTCTGTTTCACATTTGATCAGCGTATGTTAATTGAAAGGCAGCACAAACTTCTGTATTCACACTTTCTTATAAGTACTCCAGAACCAGTTCTGCATGCATTTGAGTACATGTGTGTACATGTCTCCATTTCCCATGTTCAGCAAAGATATAAGCTGACGGGTTAACCTGGACTTCCCATTGGTCTTGCTCTTAAAAAAAGATTTGTGGAAGTGAATGAGGTAGAAATGAAGCCTTAGTTGGGATTCATTCTTCCAACTTCATATAGCAACAATGTCCTTACAATTGATTTTTTTGTATGCAGTTTGCAACATTTATTATTATACTGCCATTTATGTAGTTCTTTGTGCACTCTTGTTTTTAGTGCAGTTGTGAAAGGACCATTGTTACAACAATATGAGCTACATTGCTTTCATTTGAGTCAGTAGTCCTCTTAAAAGTGACCCCAGTAAAAATGTGGATTTAGTTTGAATATAGAGACATTTAATTTGGAAATATGGCCAATATGTACTCCAATTGAAAAATGTATTTTTCTACTGCTGTTTATTTATCAACTTTATGATCTTTGCTGCTGATTTAGGTGAGATATCCAGAGATGTTTCATTTTCAAAATTAAGCAACAATGTATTTCAGATTGATTTGGAAATAAATATTAGTGTAAATAAAGTAATTAGAAACATGTAAGTGCTCTTTCGCAGCAAGTAGCTTTGCTTTCTTTTGATGAGCAAGTTTAATTTTTTCTCCAGCCTGGGAAGTAGTGGATAATTGGTTATTATTGCTCTTAAGGCAATTGCAAGGGGATGTCCAACATGGCTTTTTTTCTCACCTCCACTGTCCCCTTATCCCTCTCTTTAGTGATGTAATTTCTGATTTCTCACTTGTCTGTTGTCTACTTCTACATCCCAGTGTGTCAGCTAATCTGCACACCTCCTGACCTTCTTTCTGATGTAGCTTCTTCAAAATAAAACCAAAATTCTGGCTTTTCACTTTGGTGATTGGCTTTGTTTTATACAAAATTTAATCGAGTGCTTTGTTCGTGAAGTAAGTTGTGGGAGGTGACTCGTGTCACATCATTAAATCTACTTTGCTGGTGCTATTATCTGCTGCTCTAATGGAGAGAAATGCCAATGCTCCTTTGTGGACCATGGTTAATCATTTACTTTAGGCTCAGCGTATAGAAATATTGAGGGTGCTGCCTTGTTATGCGTCTTAAAATTAAAACCAGTAGAAAAACAACTCTGGCGTCTTGAAACCTCAGTTTGCACATCTGAGGTTGAATGGTGGAAATTTTGGAACCAAGCACTGTATTAAAAACAATTGGCTTTTGTGATTTTTTGGACCTAATTCCACAGTGTATGACTGTTTGTGATTATTGTAATATCAATGCCTTTTCTTTTTCAATTGTTCCTTTCTGCCAATTTGTCATAATTATTCTTGGCTGTCTTTGATGTACTTCTTGTTTTGCTAATTCACACTTTATATTTTATGATGAGATTGGTAAATTTATTGAATAAAACTAGTGGTGGCCCTGTTTGTCTTCTCTGAGCTGCTTTGTGAATCTGTTGGTCTTTAGGTTGATTCAGACATTGCATAAAAGTTAACATAACTTAAAACACCAGGGTAAGTGCCGATAGTTAGATTTATCACCCGTGGGATATTAGTCCTATTAAAGGGTCACGATCAGGATGAGTGGCGACTGGAGGGTTTGGGGAAAAGATTCATTGTTTTCATGTCGGTGAATACTGGAAACATAGGGATAGTAAAACCCCATACAAATCAAATGAATTAACTAATTAGATAATCTATTAAAAAAATTTGTGTTGTGAGGGTGATAGATTTGTCAACGCACAAGGAGACTTCTCTGCTTTCTTTCATGTAGCTCAGTGGCATTTTTCTTGTCTACTAAAGTATAGTGATGGGGCCTTTTTTGGTGTTATTTATGTCTGCAACAGAGCACAACATCTATACTGAACTCCCTCAGTACTGCCTGAGGCAACTGAGCTTGCATGCTATTGTTCTGGGGTGTGGCTTGAACCCTGTGCCTTCCACATGAGCAACAATACTATAAACTGAGCAAGTGTGAAGCTTGGCAGAACTGAGATCCTGTGCCAGATTTGACATGAAGCCAACAGGCAAGTTTTATCCTACCCATGCCAGCTAAACGAACATCAGTCACTTCATTGCCACAGATGGAAGTATTACAATAATCAAAAGTGGCAGCTGGGCTCCTGAAAGATGGCAAATACTTCTTGAAGATCAACCCATCTGGTTTCTTGCTAATGCTCAACAAGGCAGGATTGTTCAGATGGATCCTTGGATAAGAGTGAATTTGAAACGTAAGTACGAGTGATGAGAGTACTTAACTGGTTGTAATAGGAAGTGAGGTACATAGATTTGATTCAGGTTTCAATATTTTTTAAAATATGGTTCCAATAATGAGTTGTACGATATAGAAATTCATCAAACACACAGCAAGGTTGGGGTCATGCTTGTGGACTGAATGCAGGTGTTTTATAAAGCAGTCACCCAGTCTGCATTTAGTCTTCCCAATGTAGAGGAGACCACACTGTGGGCAGCGTATACAGTAGACTAATCTGAAAGAAGTGCAAGTAAATCACTGCTTTACCTGAATGGAGCATTTGGAGCCTTATGAATTAAGGATGGAGGAGGTAAAGGGGCAACTGTTAGATCTTGTGGAATTGCATCGGAACGTGCTGTGGGAAGAGATAGAGGTATTGGGATAATGGAGGAGTGGACCGGGTGCCACGGAGTGTGTTTCAGTCTGCTGACTCTGAGATAAGCATTCTACAACTGAACCTATCTGTGATCAACTACCTTGACACAGACTGGGAATTGAGTCTGGGATATTCTGATTTGTATGGTGCGAATAAGCACTGCCTTTACTAACTGGACATTATTCAGCAGATGTTTAACTATGAGTTATTTCCTTTTATTTTAAAAATACACATGGAAGATAATTATTAACCTTCTCGAAGAGTGTATTTGAGGACCTCTCCCATTTTATGCCTTTCAATGTTGCTGCTGCTGGTAATTTTAAAACATTTGTTCCTGGCATGTGAGCATCACTGGCAAGGCCACATTTATTGTCTTTGAGAGTTTGTGATGAATTGAATTGAATTCTTTCTGAACTGTGATGTGGTAAAATTCGAGATGCTGCAGTCAAGTTAGCATCTTCAGGTATTTATTCGATGGCACCAAGTGCTTTGTAAAATTGTAGTAAGTATATAATTTGAAAACTGAATCATCCTGCTTTCAACTAGTTCAGATTAGTAGCAGTAACAGACTATAAACCATTAACGTCTATAGAGCACCACATTTTATTAAAACTGCTTCTGCTATGCTAATGTAGAGCTAGTTTTGTAGGATATATGTTGTAGAGCCAGAGGAGAACCAACTTAACCCATGTCCTCTGGCAATGAGGCCCCTTCGTTGTGGTGGGGCTCTTGGTATTTGATAGATGAGATTTGGGAGTTGATTTACTGCGTTCCCTCTCCCTCACCTCTTATCATTGATTTATTTATCTGTGAAAGACTGATCCCTGGGGTACTCCACTAGTTACATCTTTCCACTCTGAAAAGGACCCATTTATTCGAATTCTGTTTTCTATGTGACAGCTAGCTTTTAATCCATGCTAGCACACTTCCTCCAATTACATGAGCTTTTACTTTGTGCACTAGCCTCTTACACGACACCTTATCAAATGCCTTTTGGAAATCTAAATACACTACATCTACAGGTTCCCCTCTATCTATTCTTCCTGTCACATCCTCAAACAGTTTGAGCAGATTTGTCAAACATGATTTACCTTTCATGAAACCACACTGACTAGGTTTGCTTGTATTCAGCTTTCTTAAATGATTAGCAATTTCCCCTTTGATTATTGACTCCAACAGCTTGTCAACAATAGATATTAACTGGCCTCTCGTTCCTTGCCTTATGCCGTTCTCCCTTTTCCCTTTCTCCCATACCACAGTAACTTTAAAACCTGCAACTGGTATCTGCATATCTTCAGAGTTACCGTGCTATACGTGAAATTTTGATGTTTGTGAATTCTTATTCTGAGAGGATTTATTATTGTGACTGCTGCTTAGTGATGTGCAAATGTATTGGAATGTTTATTGAGGACTGGGCCAGGCTTGACTGTGATATAAATTTAACAGTTGCAGTCAGACTTGATCGCGAAGGGGAAACTGAAAAATGTCACCACAGTATGGGTGGAGAGGCCTTTTGAGATTGGGGGCTGCGATGCTTTATGGCAGAGTAGCGGGAACTTCATTGAGTTTCACCTGACGAGAGAGAGCTTGATGTGGGTTACCAAAATAGCAAGTGTTCAATTATGCTCCAATTCTTTGCTTGTGTCTGCTGTTTGAGGTGAGGGAATGACTGTAGTAATGGAACCCTTCAATATGCTGTACATGCACGTTATTTTATTACGTTGCATACGGCATGAACTTTCCTTTAACATTTCATCTGATGTACCAATTTTAGCGCCTCCATTTACTGTGTCAAATGCCTTCGTCAGATTAACAAAGACACAGTACAGTCCCATTTCTCTTTTGTATTTTCCACAGGAAGATGATCCTGTTGCAAGTGCCTCTGCATTTCCTGAACCCACTTAAGCACACTATCTGTTATTTGGCTTACTGGTCTGTTGAATAGAACTGTTGGTAGAATCTTGCCAGCTACCACAAACAGCAAGATTCCTTCGTGATTGTGTTGTGTGTAAATGATTTTATTAAACTGGGGAAAGATTCATGGAAATCTTTTTGTTTGGAAAAGTTTAAGGGAAAGGACTGAAGGTGCTCGATGCATGTGTTTGTGAGGAGACTTTCCTCACAAATAGGTTAGGTTTAGAAATTTGTATTAGGAGATAGCTACGGATTTGTTGTTTTCAGCTGTTAAATTTCAAAAGCAAGTCCAAACAAAACACACCATTTATCGATTCCTGTAATGTGGAAAGCCATGCAGTGATGCAATTGGCCTCCACAGCCATGTTATAACACATGACAGATGAGTCTATGCACACAAGAAACAGTCATTTTAAGTAACAAGGGAAAAATGCTGACTGGGACACCGATCAATTTGAGCACAAATTATTACCTTTTCAAGCAGGGGTACAAACAAATGGTTGTAAAGCCCCCCCCCCCGTCTGCTTTTTTCTTGAAACCTGTTGACTTCTGTCTCAAACAATAACATGCATTTATAGGGGAGGCGATGGTGAGACTATTAACCCAGAAACTCAGCTAATGCTCTGGGGACCTGGGTTTGAATCCTGCCACGGCAGATGGTGGAATTTGAATTCAATAAAAAAAATCTGGAATTAAGAATCTACTGATAAGCATGAAACCATTGCCATTCGTCAGAAAAACCATTTGGTTCACTGTGTCCTTTCGAGAAGGAAATCTGCCGCCCTTACTTGGTCTGGCCTATATGTGACTCCAGAGCCACAGCAATGTGGCTGACTCTCAACTGCCCTCTGAACAAGGGCAGCCAAGTTCAGGATGGGCAATAAATGCTGGCCAGCCTGCGGCGCTTATGTTCCATGAATGAATTAAAAAAAACCACATACAATGTAGTAAAACAAAGATGAATATTTTAAAATTGAGGCATTGCAAGACTGGAAGCCAATGTGGATCAGCAAGCACAGGAGGAATTGATGAATGGGACTGGATGCAAGCTAGGGTACAGCAGTGGAGATTTGGATGAACTCATGTTTGTAGATGGTGGGAGGAGTTAGAATAATTGAGTTTGGAAGTAACAAAAGCATAGTTAAATGTTTAAGCAGCAGATGAGCTAAAGAGGGTTAGTGGCAGGCTAGAAGTGAATGTAGGCAGTTGGATGTTGAGAATATGGTGTTGGCATCTCAGTTCAGGGTCAAATAAGAGACTCAGATTTCCAACAATTGGGTTCAACCTGAGACAGTAGCGAGGGTGAAGGAACAGAAGTTTGTGCCAGAGGCTAAAGATAGTGGTCAATATTTTGGAATAAATGGGTCATGACAGGCTGATACCAGTGGGGTACTGCAAGGATCAGTGCTGGGACCACAGCTGTTCACAATCTATGCAAATAATTTGGATGTGGGGACAAAGACCAAAGAACAGTACAGCTGAGGAACAGGCCCTTTGGCCCTCCAAGCGTGTGCCAATCAACTAAAACCATATGCAATTATGGAGTCCGTCTCCTTCCACTCCCATCCTATTCATCTAGATTCACCTCGATGCACCTTAAATGCTGCTGTGGTCCCTGCTCCCATCACCTTCCCGGGTAGCGCATTCCAGACATTCACCACCCTCTGTGCAAAAAACCTGCCTCGCATATCTCCTCTAACCTTTTCCCCACGCACCTCAAACCTATGTGCCCTAGTACTTGACTTTTCTACCCTAGGAAAGAACGTCTGACTCCCCACTCTGTCCATGCCACTCAGAATCTTGTAAACCTCTATCAGGTCGCCTCTCAATCTCCATTGTTCCAGTGAGAACAAACCAAATTTATCCAACCTCTCCTCATAGCTAATACCCTCCAGACCTGGCAACATCCTGGTAAACCTCTTCTGTACCCTCTCCAAAGCATCCACATCCTTCTGGTCGTGTGGTGTCCGGAATTGTACACAATATTCTAAATGAGGCCTAACTAAGGTTCTGTACAGCTGCAGCATGACCGGCCAATTACTATACTCAATGCCCTGACCGATGAAAGCAAGCATGCTGTATGCCTTTTTGACTACCTTATCCACTTGCGTTGCCACTTTCAGTGATCGGTGGACATGTATGCCCAGGTCTCTCTGCCCGTCAATACTCTTAAGTTCTACCATTTAGTGTATAATTCCAAAATGCATTACCTCATATATGTCCGGATTAAACTCCATCTGCCATTTCTCCACCCAAGTCTCTAACTGATCTATATCTTGCTGTATCCTCTGACAATTCTCTTCACTATCTGTAACTCCACCAATTTTTGCATTGTCTGCGAACTTACTAATCAGACCAGCTACATTTTCCTCCAAATCATTTATATATATATTATGAACAACAAAGATCCCAGAATTGATCCCTGTGGAACACCGCAAGTCATGCCTTCCATTCAGAAAAGCACCCCTCTTCTACTGTTACCTCTGTCTTCTATGCCCAAGCCAGTTCTGTATCCATCTTGGCAGCTCTCCTCTGATCACATGTGACTTCATCTTTCGTACCAATCTACCATGAGGTACCTTGTCAAAGGCTTTACTCAAGTCCATGTATACAACATCCACTGCCTTTCCCTCATCTATCATCTTCGTCACTTCCTCTAAAAACTCGATCAAGTTAATGAGGCACGACCTCCCCTTCACAAAACCATGCTGACCAAAGGTAATATTTCCAAATAGGCTGATGACATGAAAGTGGGTGGAACATGGGTTGTGAGAAGGATGCAAGGAGAATTATGGGGATTTGGACAAACTAAATGGATAGGCAAGAACATGGTAGGTGAAATATAATGAACTTATCCACTTTGGTAGAGAAATCAAAAAAGTGGAATATTTCTTAAATAGTGAGAGGTTGGGAAGTGTTGATGCCCAAAGGGGCCTGGGTGTCCTTGTTCATGAGTCAATAAAAGCTGGCATGCAGGTGCAGCAAGCAATTAGGAAAGCAAATGGCCTTCACCACAAGGAGATTTCATCACAAGGGGCCTTCTTTGCAAGGGGTAAAGACGTCTTGCTGCAATTGTATAGAGTCTTGATGAGACTGCACTTGGAATATTGTGTGGAGCTTTGGTCTCTTTGCCTCAGGAAGAATATACTTGTCAAAGAGGGAATGCAACAGAGGTTCACCAGATTAATCCCTGGGTTAACAGGGCTGTCTTATGAGGAGCGATTTGAGGAAAATTAGACTGAGTTCGCTAACTTTTCAAAAAATGAGAGGTGATCTCTTTGAAATTTACAGAATTCTGTAACAGAGTAGATGTGGATCGGATTTTTCCCCTGGCTGGTTAGTCTAGAACCATGGAACACAGTCACTGAGCAAGAATTTAAGACTAAGCAGAGGAGGAATTCCTTCACTCAGTGATAAATCTTTAGAATTCTCAACCCCTGAGGGCTGTGGAAGTTCAATTACTGCACTTGTTCAAGACAGAAATCGATAGATCAGTATACTAAAGGCATCAAGGGACACTGGGATAGTGAGGGAAAATGGCATGGAGGTAGATGATCTGTTTGAATGGTGATGCAGACTTGATGGGCCAAATGGCCTACTTCTCCTGTGTTCCTAAGTAGAGGATTATTCATGTGAATTGTTCAGGCCAGTTATCTTCTATCTGCAGTGTTAACATGCACTCTGTTCCTGTATAACGTGGTTTAACTTGCTACCAGTACCTCCAACTATTTGGCAAAATCTAATTTGCTCAGAAACTGAATCTGACCTTTGAGCTGATCCTAAACCTTATTAGCTTACTCTAATGAAAGCATTCATACAATGATGCAAGGTTATTGCAATGCATAGCACTCGGGCTTTTACTCTGAAAGGGATTTTTTACTGTGCCCTTCAAGAATTGGCCCTAATGAAATGTGTGGGCTTTTAATTTCATATTTTGCAGTCTAACTTCCTGCTGTCTTTGAACACCAGGTTACAAAATTTTTAAATTAAAACTGCTGCGATGGAAGAAAGTTAGTACAATGCTGATTGATAACAGGGTTGCCGACAGGGGCAGTGGTTTAAGGTATTTCTTTTGAGTTGGAAAGATAAAAGTGAAATCAGTTTAGAGACCCTTAATCTTATGATTAATATATATACATACCAGTGTTGTTTCCGTTGGAAATGTAGGCTGTCTGTCTATAATCTTCCAATGAAGAAATTGCTTGATGAATTGAATACTACTTGTGTTCCAATCTGTGAACGAAATTGAAATTCTATATGGTCCAGTGAACCCTGAATGGTGTGCCTACATATGTTATATGACTTCATGTAATGAAGCTTTATTAACCTGCTTTCATTTTCCCATTTTCACCAGTTCACTGGTAAATGTATTGCATTGTAAATTTGATTTGTTGCAAATTTTCATTCATGAATGAGACGAGAATGTTGAGCATGGACATCACTCCAAAACTTGAGCATCACTCAAGTTTTGCATCAGGGAGTTTTCAAAGCAGCTTATCGTGCAGTATTAAGAGAACTGTGATATGGATGATGCAATTCTCAAACTGGCAGTATTATCAAGTGAAGTGACTGGGCCTCCTTTGATGATGACAAGGTAAGATAAAATGTATAGGATGGAAATCATGCAGAGCAAGAAAGTCATAGATTTGAATGCAATATTTCCTGACCTTTTTTTCAACTGCTGATTTTAAATGAGCTATACAGAGTTTGAGGACAATTGGTTTGATAGCCGACTGATCCCCAATATTCCAGCTCGCACATTGTTGGCTGCCCACTAAAGAAAGAACTGTTCTCGTCAACTCTTAAATCTTTGAGATGACAAGTTACTTTTGAAGTGTAATCACTGTTGCAATGCGGACAAGTCAATTTGACCTCATCTACCGATGTGAATGAAAATAAATGATTCAAATCTGTTTTGCTGGTGTTAAGTTGAGAAATGCATATTCAACAGAACATATAGATAATTCTCTCACTGCTTGATGAATACTCCCTTGGAAGATCTTTTTTCCATGAGAACTGGCCAATGAAGCCTTGATATCTCACTTTTTATAGGAGAACATTGGGAGCAAACAGGACTGGATTTGGAGAAAGCAGCCTTGGAACATGTGGCGTTAAGGACTGTAATATTTTAGCAGCAAAAAGAGAAAGCCTTAAGGTCTTGATTTATTTTTCCCCAGTTCTCAAGAAGTCAGCAATTATACAGACAGAAGCCTTGCCAGAGCAATTATTGACTTAGTGGCATGGTTCTACTGATTCCAAAGATCTTCTAGTAGAAGATTTCATAGAATCCCTACAGTGCAGAAGGAAGCCATTTGGCCCATTGGGTCTGCACCAAACCAGCTTTTTTTAACCTTATCCAGGCCTATCCTATAACCCCATGTATTTACTCTGCTAATCCCCCTAACCTGTGCATCTTGGGACACTGAGGGGTAATTTAGTATGGCCAATCCACCTAACCTGCACATCTTCAGCGTGTGGGAGGAAACTGGGGCACCCATGGAAAACTCAATGCAGACACGTGAAGAACGTGCAAACTCCACACAGACAGACACCCAAGGCCGGAATTGAATCCAGGCCCCTGGCGGTGTGAGGCAGTGATGCTAATCACTGTGCCACTGTGCTGCCCATGGTAAGCGTTAGCAGGATACTTTATCTTGGGGAGCACTACAGCTGAGACTGATCCTTTTATCCTGCAATCTTTCCAGCAGGAGTCACCAGGCAGTGATGAAGGGCCAAGCACTGACTTTTTCTCTCCCATCACTAGTCAAGGGATGTTGTGGCCAAAATGCACTTTTCCAAGTGTTACCCTGCGAGAGATAACAGATTGAGTAAAGGAACCTCTCTTGTGTCTTTTGTTAATTGTATAATAGTTGTGTTTAAAGTATATGCGGGTAGTGGGAATTAACTGGTGAATTGATGGCTCCCATCTCCCATTATCTGAAGGGCTGCACTTCAATTTCTGTACTTCAGACCCATGCTCCTGATCTTTGGCTATTCAGTGCAGAGAGGCACGAGCAGATCAAAGAACTTGTTGGACAGCTTCTGGGTGTGGCCAAGGTGGTCATTAATTGGCCCGGGCAGCAGGCGGTTATTTGGCCAGATTGTCTGCCTCTGGTTACCTCAGTGCCTGGAGGTCCCTGGACATGGTGTCCACCAGTACACTCGAGAGCTTCCATGACTGAGAACATGCTGGAATGCATTACCAATGCTGGGAATGGCATTTTGATTTAAATTATTAAGTTTCCTTTAAAGTTTAAGTTTGTTCTAGTTACAGTAGGTCAGTAATGCCCCTTTCAAATAGGGCACTTTGGTGGTAATGTGTTTGCGAAAGAGGCATAAACAGACATAGACTGAAGTTGTGATTATTGATTGGGAGCGCATGTTTGCAAAGTGCAATTCTGGAAATGAATGCTTATAAAAGCGTATTTAAGATTTGCTCCAGTTCGCCAACTACGTTTTTGAATACATTGAGGTGTAACTTCACAGCTGTCCAGCATCGGATTTGGGGGATAGTCAAAGATTGCTGGGGAAACCCTCTCGGAAGGGTTTCCGAGAGGGTTTCCCCAGCCAAAGGTTTGTATACAGTTGTCCAGAAGTGCAAACTTGCTCTGGGCAGTTACCCTGTGCTGGGAACCATTTGAAATGAGATTTAAAATGCAAACTTCGGTTCCAGATGAGTTGCACAAACCATTACCTCTTTGATCTGCTGGGTAATTATTGTACAGATCCAAACTACACACCCCTCCCTTTCCCCGAGGTTCCACTCACTTCCCTGCCCGACCATCAGCCCCCCCCCCCCCCCCCCCCCCCCCCCCATCAGATCTCTGACAACCCCAACACTACTAGCCACTTACCTTAGAGATGAAAGGCTTACTTTCTCTGTGGCCTGTCAATTTCAGTGGGACCTTTTAAGCTGATTGACACAGGAAATTATGACCCATTATTATATGACTTGATCACATGTCACATAGTGCACTTATCCACAGAACTATGGATAAATCCCATAACTGATATTGGTTGTTGGCAAATACTAGTCTAATCAGTTTCATGCCAATGACTGGAGCTTGGTTCAGAGGAGTGCAATCCTACCTCTTGCCGATATAAACTCTGGTTATAGTAGAGTGAATTGGAAAGGTTAAGAAACTTAAATCTTGAAATTTATATCATTTGGTGCTGAACAAATGCATGGACAATCCGATCAATCCATTCAATTCCAGTTGTACCAGACAGTTGTTAAGATGCAAATTCAGAAGAAGACTTGAACAGTATGCAGAAAAAAGGTGAAAATATATTGATGAACAATACATAAAATGTTACATTTACTCACTATTTCCCATATCTGTAGATCACACATCTTCCAGTATTTATACTAGCTAATGACTGAATAAGAGATCAGTTATTCACTTGCTCTCCTTTTAACCATCCTTTGTTGCATCACCTATTTTTTTTCACAAAGGCTGAAATAGTGTGTGTTGGAAGGCTGGGGAGGGGGAGCGGACATCACCATCTAGCCTGGCCTACAAAACTTTGAAACAGGGATTACTGGGTAGAAATACCCAACTCATTTAAAAGGGACCCAGATCTGCACCAGAAATGCTTGTAACCTGCTATGGACCAAGTGCTGGAAAGTGGAATTAAAATGAGTGACTATTTTTTTCTTTGGTCTGCACAGATATGATGGGCTGAATGGCCTCATTCTGTGCTGTAACCTTTCTATGGTTCTATTGTTTTCATGAATGGGAACCATAATCTTTCTTTCACCTCAAAATAACATTTGATTTGATTTATTATTGTCACATATTGGAGTGCAGTGGAAAGTGTTGGTTCATGCTATCCAGACAAAACATACTGTTCATGGAGTACATTTGGGAGAAGGAAAGGAGAGGGTGCAGAATATAGTGTTGCAGTGACAGATAGGGTGGAGAGAAAGATCAGCTGAATATATGGTAGGTCCATTCAAAAGTCTGATGGCAGCATGGAAGAAGCTATTCTTCAGTCGGATGGTACATGTTCTCAGGCTTTTGTATCTTTTTCCTAATGGAAGAAGGTGGAAGAGAGCAAGCCTGGGGTGCATGGGGTGGGGTCCTTGGTTATGCTGTCTGCTTTATTGAGGCAGCAAATGTGTAGACGGAGTCAATGAATGGGAGACTGGTTTGCGTGATGGACTGGGCTACGTTCACAACTCTTTGTAGTTTCTTGCGGTCTTGGTCAGAGCAGGAGCCATGCCAGGCTGTGATATATCCGGATAGGATGCTTTCTATGGCACATCTGTAAAAATCGGTGAGAATTGTAGCGGACATACCAAATTTCCTTAGCTTCCTGAGAAAGTAGAGACGTTGGTTGGTTTTCTTAACTATAGCATCAGTGTGGAGGGACAAGGACAGGTTGTTGGTGATCTGGACACCTAGAAAACTTGAAGCTCTCGACCATTTCCACTTCATCACCGTTGATGTAGACAGCGGCATGTCCTCCACTATGTTTCCTGAAGTCGATGCCTATCTCCTTTATTTTACTGACATTAAGGGAGAGATTATTGTCATCGTACAATTTCACGAGATTCTCCATCTTTCTCCTCTACTCCATCTCATCATTGTTTGAGATCCGATCCACCACAGTGGTGTCATCAGCAAACTTGAAAATGGAATTGGAGCGGAATTTGGCCACAGTCAAAATGTCTACGGGGTACAGTCAGGGGCTGAGGAGACAGTGTTGTGGGGCATCGGTGTTGAGGATAATTGTGGAGGAGGTGTTGTTACCCATCTTTACTGCTTGCTGTCTGTGGGTTAGGAAGTCTAGAATCGAGTCCAGAGGGAGGAACTGAGCCCTAGCCACAGAGTTTGGCGATGAGTTTTGTTAGGAAAATGGTGTGGAAGGCTGAGCTGTAGTCAATAAATAGTTATCTAACATGAATGTCCTTGTTACTGAGGTGTTCCAGAGTTAAGTTTAGGGCCAGGGAGATGGCGACTGCTGTGGACCTGTTGCGGCAACAGGCGAACTGTAGTGGATTAAGGCAATCTGGGAGATCGGAGTTGATGCATGCCATGACTAATCTTTCAAAGCACTTCATAATGATAGATGTCAGAGCCACTGGGTGGTAGTCATAACAACGATCTGAATGGTTCTGTTTGCATATATCAGGCTAATAAGAATTCTGAATGAGAACATGAAGGATCTGTGCAGGAATGAACTGGAAATTACAGGGCCACAATGTCTGTACAGAAAAAAAATGAAACGTGCCGAGTTCCTTTTTCTAGTTTATGCATTCATTGTTGACCTCTGTTTTATCCCATGTTTATTGCCCCAGGTATATATTTATCTTCTCTGCGAGTTCTTTACTGTGTTTTTGAAGATTTTCACAGAATAGTCCTCAAATGAAATAGTAAATAATTTCCCCAGCCCACCTGTTTATAGTCTTCCCTTGTACCCTCAAGATTGTACAACCATGGCAGTGGTAATTTCAGGTCCTGCCAATTGTTGGGCATCATCTGGGGGTGCTGTAACTTTATTTTTGTAGGATTGTTTGCCATTTCCAAGATAAGCTGAAAGCTGCCATTTATGGCTTCTCTTCTACATTAGTTTATGAAGTGACAGTGAGCTGTACTTGACTTATTTCAGCAATCCCAATTTATATTTGGTTCGTTGAACTTCCTCACTAGTCCATTAATATTTTTATTTTTCCATGCACCCTCCTTACTTTTGCATAATTAGTGTAATCCATCTTGTTCTGAATAACTGGACTGTTGCAAACTCTTGAGTGTTATTTTAGTTATCTTTGTATTCAGGCAGAATGCATTGTTTGAAGCTAGACCCAGGATGAACTTGCTTGACCTACTTGACGTTCCTCCTTAAGAACTATCTGTACCATTGTACATTCTGGGGTCAGCCATGTTTCTGTTCCTGTTACTTAATTCTCATGTTCAGACATATTATTAAGAATGCGTTTACCATTTATGTCAATGCACCTTAACCCATATTTACAGCGACGACTTATCTTTAGTGACTATCTTTTATGGAAAACTGGATCTGGTATTTTTCTGAATATTGTTGTTCATACTCATCTGTTGGCTAGCTTCCAGTCCTATATCAACCTCGTGTGGGATCACTTTTGTCTGTGGTCTCCACCCCTCTATCTACTTTAAGCGATTTTTCAACAGCTGTCTTCATGTTCCTTCTAAGTCTTATGATTCTCATTATGTTCAAATGTATCTGGTTCTTTCAAGTCTTTGTATTGAAAACATTCTCAGTTGCTAATTATCTTGGCACTAGTTTCTTTCGTCTTATTGAAATAATTGTTTTCCTGGTAAACATATCAAGCATTGCTTGTGATCCTTTGGGCAATTTTATTGAAATTAGATGAAATGGACTAAATGCTACCCCCTTCCTCATTTCCTTTTATCTTAAATTAAAATAATCTGGTTAACAAATCCCAAGATTTGATAAGTGTTCAATTTGGGGAATTGGATGAAATAAGTTCTCTGTTTGAAAGCAGGTGACGTTCTTCACATTCAAAACCTTTGTGAAGGCTTACTAGCATTTTAGATGCAATAGTTTTCTTTCAAGCTTCTCCTGCTCCATTGTTGATGTTCATTCCACATTTTATGCTGTCACTCATCACAATATTCAAGACTGGGGTCAGGTTTCCTGGAGCAAGAGAACCTTTTGAGAACTTTCAGTTGTTTTAATCTCGCCTGTTTGCAGCCAGTGTGCACTTTGAGCTTAGCATAGGCCATTTGACCATCAGAATTAATTAAGACATTACAGTACTGTACTGCTGAATCCTGATAAAGATGCTGTCTGTTTGCCAAAGAATGTAATAACGGAAAGACCACTTATGATATATAATTTTGTTCAGATCCAAAGGCAAAGGAATTGTGTTCATTTTAAGGGTCGAGCAGACTAAGCTGGTTTTGATTACTTCCTCTCTACGTAGGTTTACCATGTTTGACAAAGATCACACCCATGAGGCGTTCAATCATTAACTTATTGTTGCTGAGAGTCACAAGTATCACTTTTGAGCTCATAATGCAGCCCACCTGAGAATACACACCACAGTTAGAGAAAGCCAGCTTCAAAAGTCAAAAGATCTTTACTCTGAGTCATGATTGATGGAGATTTGCTGCCAAGTTCGCAGTGATGTCAATGCTCTATATCAAAAATTATTTTTGTTTGATCCCAAATCGAGACCTCTTAGGATCCAACATAACCTACCGGTTTCATCCTCCTTTTTACCCCCTTTTTCTTCTTGAATGCGAAAATTGTATTGTGAAACAGTTCCTCAGGTGCCAACAGCCTTTTGGTTACCCACCCGAGGTCCTCCTTCATGGTTAACTGTGAGGCATCATGGCTGAGCCTGATGCTATTTTCATCTAATATGTGATTTATGTTTGGATAAAAAAATGTTTTTGACAATTGTTTGAAGTCAATTCTCCCATTCTTCTTCCCCACATCAAGATGGTTATTATTCTTTGTCAGGCCTTTACCACTTTTAAGATTTACCATTCATTACCTACTGGCTTATTATTGCTCGGCTGCAGTGCAGTAGTTGCGAGAAGTTTGAGAGAATTGTTAACCATTGTGAGGAGGGACATAATTTGAAAAAAATCAGCAACTTCTTTTGTTCAATGACATTGTGCACAAACAACATACTGATGTCTTTGTAATATAAATCATGTACAAACATAAATGGAAGCCAATATCCACTTTTAATTCTGAACCAAAGCCAATAGGTCAGTTTTGTTGAGTATTAACTTTCTCTCTACAGTAGCTGCTGTCCTCTGTTGTATTCCAATGAACATTCAAGGTGCATTTGTTTCACAGATAACCATGGCACTTCTTAAAAATAGATTTATTCCAAGGCCCGTCTGTGCAAGAAACTACCAAAACAGAAAATATTTTTGAGATGAAGTGACTGAGTAGTGATCACATGATGTCAACCTGATCGGATATAGTACAGGAAGGAACTTTGAAACGGGTGTATTGCGTCAACTAGTTGTGCATTGGTGGTTTTCTCTCCACATAAACAGAAATATTAATCTCATGTTACCACCTTGTTCCCCATCCCATTTGTCCTCCTTTTCTTCAACTACCTATCTAATCAATAGGTGACACTGTCTCTGCTTAAATTAGTAACTGCATTCAGCAGTCTCGTGACCCTCTGGGCAGGTGAGTGAGGGGGTGGGGGAAGAAGGAGCATTCCCTGCTCTCGGTTTAAATCTGTTACAATTAGCATTCAAAAAGTCTGTTTTTATCTAAGGTAGATTGTCCGTGTGTAAGTCAACCCCCTTTTTATCACTACATCATGCTGCAGTTGTACTCGTACTTGACTTCAATTTTACACCCCACAAATGAATGTTTTACTTTCTGACTGCATGGGATCAAGTAGATGATGTAGCCTATGTTACAAAGCTGCATGGGAGTTTAAGACATGTCCACACAGAGCACCATGTGGTGAATGACACAAATAGTGACCGTCCACGTTCATGCCGATGGTTCATTTTGTAAATGGCTCACAGGTGACCTCTGTTTTTGGAGGGAAATGTGTTTACAGATTGAAACAAGTATTCCGAGCCTACTTGGTTGTACGTTTTGCTCTGAAGACATTGCTGGCATCGTTAGAGCATTGTCACCAGGCTCTAGCAAATTCCTGGTGAATATTTGTCTGTCTTACTTTTGTCCTATTTTGCATTAATTCTCTGTGGATGTAATGTTTGAAATAACAGCAGTTTTAGCCTCAAAATTCTGGAGCTTTATCAAGTGCATTTCTTGCAGTTCATCATATGGCTGGTGGACTGATGCATTGCTGCTTGGTCCCTGGCTGTGGTGTAGTAAATGTGGCACCCTGGCTGGGCGTTCTCTTAACAATTACTTGTTGACTCTTTACAAGTAATATTACAATATAACATCCCTCTTACCTCTTGCGTACAGAGCTGAACTAGCTCTGAGCTTACACTTCTCTATTCCCACGTTCCATTCATCTATCTTCTGGAGAAGTTCTTCCTGGGTTGTGCTGGAGTTGTTCTAGATCTCACATCTTCTCGATGTTATCTCTGAACACCCCGTACCACTGTATTGTTGGCTGTGTTTACTGTATCTTATCAGGCCATCCCTGGATCACTTTCTGGTCTCATTTCTAATTTGGCTCATTTCCGGGATGTTGCATTCACCAGATGATTGATCGTTATACTCATTTAGATTTTTTTGTCTCGTGTTTCTACTGTGGGAACAACTGAAATAAGTTGGCACCATTTGTCTTCCTGACTTGTATTTCAGAGTGAAATTGGGCCACTGAAATCTTAAGAGTAACCTCTGCAGTCATGCTGGAACTCCACACAGATTTTTCTTGCAGATCTTGTCGATGGGTCGGCACAGTGGTTAGCATTGCTGCCTCACAGTGGCATGGACCTGGGTTCAATTCCTGGGTTCTGGATGACTGTGTGGAGTTTGCACATTCTCCCCGTGTCTGTGTGGGTTTCCTCCAGATGCTCCAGTTCCCGCCCACATTCCAAAGATGTGCGGATTAGGTGAATTGGCCATCCTAAATTGTCTCTTAGTGTCAGGGGGATTAGCAGGGTAAATACGTGGGGTTACAGGGATAAGGCCTGGGTGGGATTGTTGTTGGTGCAGGCTTGATGAGCTGAATGACCTCCTTCTACACTGTAAGATTCTATGATTCCATGATCTGCTCTTGTGGATGATGATCACTCTCCACGATTAACTTTCTCCCCTGGAGCTATATATGGAATTTTTCACATCCATACACAACTGCCAAAAGCAGTTCCATTTTTCCACTTCTCTATTCTAGCTCTCCTTCTTGAAGCCGGTATGAATACTCAAGGCTTCATGTACCCTGGTAGTGTCTACAACCTGTGATACTGCGAGCTTGACCTTACCAATTAAATCATTTTGTATTTCAGGGTATGTGGAAACCCAGATCAGCTGATCTATCAGTCTTTCGCCTGTGTCCTTGAATTTAAATTTTCAGGCTGCATTTTTCAATCTTGTTAAATTGTCAAAAGGCTCACCTGGTTCCTGCCTCAAGTTTTGGAATTCATACCAGTGGACCCAATGATGTGACAATGGCTGGAGATATGAGCTGAATTTTTCAAAAATTTTGTCTGGATTTTTACTTTCATTCTCACTCACTCCCAGCTCAACAAATTTAATTATTTTTCTCCTCTCCACAGAAGATTGTAAGAAGTCTCACAACACCAGGTTAAAGTCCAACAGGTTTATTTGGTAGCAAAAGCCACTAGCTTTCGGAGTGCTGCTCCTTCATCAGGTGAGTGGGAGTTCTGTTCACAAACAGGGCATATAAAGACACAAACTCAATTTACAAAATAATGGTTGGAATGCGAATCTTTACAGATAATCAAGTTTCAAAGGTACAGTCTCAAAGGTACAAGTCTCAGGCAAGTCGTGGGGGTTACAGATAATGGGCCTTCACGACACACGACAATGCAGAGTCGCTGAGCAGAAACTGATAGCCAAGTTCCGCACACATGAGGACGGCCTCAACCAGTATCTTAGGTTCATGTCACACTATCTGTAACCCTCACGACTTGCCTGGGCTTGCAAAATCTCACTAGCTGTCCTGGCTGGAGACAATACACATCTCTTTAACCTGTGCTTAACGCTCTCTCCACTCACATTGTGTGTACCTTTAAGACTTGATTACCTGTAAAGACTCGCATTCCAACCATTATTTTGTAAATTGAGTTTGTGTCTTTATATGCCCTGTTTGTGAACAGAACTCCCACTTACCTGATGAAGGAGCAGCGCTCTGAAAGCTAGTGGCTTGTGCTACCAAATAAACCTGTTGGACTTTAACCTGGTGTTGTGAGACTTCTTAAACAGAAGATGAAGCAGACCCTTTTCTCTCGTGCCTTTTACAACACTATTTATTGAATGTCAGCCCGCGCTTCTGTTTAAACTTCTCATGCCTCTAGGACATCATCAACCATTCAGTTCATTATAGACTATAGCTGTGTGTTCATTGTTACAATTCAATTGTGAAATAATCACACTTTTAAAGACTCAAAGTTCTGGAGCTTATGTATTGTATATTATGTTATTATTTGTAAAGTGTTATCAACTAATTGTCATGTGAATATACTTTCAGGGTGCCAGGTTTTACTGCTGCATTGCGGTCAGGTAGCGAGCTACATTATTTCAGTCCACCAGTCATGTGGAGAGCTGTAAAAAAAAAAAGTACACTTGGCAAAACTCTAAGTTCTGGAAGTTTCAAATAATCATACTTAAAGACTCGAGTACACAACTTAGACTAACGAGACCATGTGAATTGGAAAATATTCAAAACTTCTCTCCACCTCTCATCCTCTCTCAATGCTGTTGACTGATCTTGGTCCATGGTTCCTTGGTGTTGGTTGCCCTCCAGAGAACCCACCCAAATTACCACTCTTCATGTGTAGGGTTTGGCTGTGATTGCTGGCAGATATCCTCGTAAAGCCAGATGTCACCATTGCTGAATGTTTATTTTTGTACACTATCAGGAGTTGAAATCTTGGGCGATTTTCCTCCTCTTATCCTTGATTGTCATAATAGAAACCTCAAGTGCTGCCCTGGCTGAAATCAGCTAACCCAACAGAGACTGGAAATTAATTTTGGGACTTTTCTGTTCTTTCCACTGGTCTTAATCAACCAAGCTATTCGGGGAGTGAAAAATTACTTTGCTTTTAAATAGGTCATGGTGAACAGCAGAGTGAGGGATTTCCACTGCTCAGTATTGGATCATTATTGACATTTCTACCCCAATCCCCCACAATGTTTTGCCTACCTCATTCCTTCTTTAATGCCTAAAGGTGTCAATTCAAGCTCAGCTGCCATCTTCTCTTGTGAGTGCCTTACTCGTGGTCATTGTTGGTATTCTTGACATTGATGTTTGATTATTTGGGCTTTGCAGCTGAGTTGGATACTGCCTTCACTCAATAGCCATGCATAACCACTTAAATACGTGGGTTACGGGATGGAAATCAGTGCCATGGTTCACTTCATATTTTTTCTCTTACTCACTGAAATGAAGACAATTTGTGCCCAATGCTGCAGCTGAGAATGGCAAGTTTAATTTAGCTGTTCAGTTTGAAGTCTTGGTTCTGCTTGGTTTAATACCAGTTCATGATGCACCGTGCTTTAGTTACTATGCTTCAGGGAAGCCTGACAATTTGGTTTTCACAACAATTTGTACAGACAATCTGTTCTGCCTGCATTGTGTCATGGACAATACTCATTGCAGACATGGTGGACTGAATATATTTTGATAATTTAACTAGTTTTAAAAATAAGCTGGATGTATATAGGTTCCCCATGAGCTTGAAAGCACTGAGATAAACATTGGCCTAATGAAGAACATGTGCCTATTTGGGATATCAGAAACCAATCTATGGAATGGATCTATGAGGGTTAAGCAAAATACAGTGTAATCGTTGTTATCCTGGAGTTTGAATTTCGGTTATCTCTGGTAGTTGATGAGAAATTTTCCTGTTGTCCACGGTTTTAGCTGTAGTAATTCATGATCCTTAAAATATAAAATGGATAAATAATAGAGTTGCCCAAATATATTTTGGAGGCAGCAAGCTTGGTGAGTTAACTATTATTTTCTAGGTTTTGCTCTTCTGCTGTTGCAGATTATTTCAAATATTGGTCCTTTGTGACTTCCTCACCTATTGGGAGATTTTAAAAATCAAATAATCTGCTCTTGTTGAGTTAAGATTTGGTTATTTATGTGGGGAGTGAGATCAAGGGAGGAAACTAAATCTTCAATCAATAGTAGATATGCACAGGTGGTTCTCAATATACATAAATACATCTACTAAGTTCAAGCTTCTGTTTATTTTTGAAAAAATATGTCTACCATTTTTTTTTCAAAAGCTACTAAACATTTGATGAGTCTATCTATCTATGGCAAGTCTTGGTGCTAAGTGAGCATAATGTTAAGCAGTATGTCCTTTACTCTTCTCATAGTGCAAACCTTAATTGAATTTTCACCCTACTTGGATGTTTCTCACACAAATTGTACTTTAAGAATGCCCCTAGTGTTGTGTTTCCATCATCTGATAACCACGATCATCATATTGCAGGAAGGAAATGTGCCCAATAATTGGCATAAGATATATCCCTGGGGAGGAGCAAACTTTTTCCACCAGCTACGTTTAAGTATTGAACGACTGACCCAACAGTGCTGTCTGTGTGCTCTTTTCATGATTACAAGCAGAGCTTTTGCGAATATGTGCAGATGTTGGGAGTTCAACATCTCAAGCATTGTTGAGTCAATTATATAAATGCGTGCAACTGAACAGATGCCAGAAATGGGCAGCCTTCTGTGAGCTCTTGTCTGCTGAAAATGAATCGTTTATTTTTGTAAAATAATTTTTGACTAACCTGTTTTTAAATATATTTTACAAACTTTGAACACAATGCAAGTTGCAACACTTGTGCTTAGCATCATTCTGTTTGCATAATTCCTGTGGCATTCTGTCTCCTCGGAACAGAAAAGTGTGCTGAGCACTGTCAATAACATTGTTTAACAGGAGATTCTTGCTCTCCCATCTGTTTTTTTAAATCACTCAGCAGGTAGATATTATTACTTCCATAATGACTAAGAGACATCTGGATGGGTACATGAATAGGGAGGGAATAGAGGGAAATGGACCGATGAAGGGCAGCAGAGGTTTTTGTTGTTCTAGTTAGAGCATCATGATCGGCACAGGCTTCAGAGCCGAAGGGCCTGTTCCTGTGCTGGACTTTTCTTTGTTCTTTGACCAAGTGCTGAGGATACCATTTGATTGAACAGGATTTTGGAACAGCTTCCTATTTTATACACATTTATCAAATATATTTATAACAATTCAGCTAAAGTCAGGCTCGAAACTTGGTGACTCTGGATGTTTCAAACATGGCCTGCTCTTCAGCTCTGTGTTGGAATTCAATTCCCTCATGCTGTTTGCTCAGTAATTGCTTCAGGCCAAATTCCCATCTGTAATATATTACCTCAAATTATTCACAAATTCAGCAAAAGAATACTGGAGTTATTGTTTTTGTAATTTTTATTTTTTAATAAACAACAGAATGGATCCATGGACTGTATCTGGATGCTTATTTCCTTTCATTGTTTGGAATTTCTGATTCATGCAACTGAGTTTCAGCACTCAGTACGAGCTAGATTATTTTCCCCCCACTCTGCTCATAATAAATATCATGTCTGTAATAACCACCCACCCATGTGACCATCCTCCTTTTGTGAATCCGAACAGTGAACGCTGGCTGGTTGTTTGAAGAGAGGGTGTTATGGCAAAACTTGATCCTGTTCTGATTGACGCATGCACAGTGCACAGTCACGCACACGCATACATACACACACAAACGCACACAAGCCCTCTCACAGAGGCGCCTTCACACAAGTACACACTGGCACATGCGCACAGGTGTACACGCATGCGCAAGCACATGCACACAATTCAAGGCTACCTCTGTCTTTTTATTATTTATAGGGCTTTGTGCCAAATGAGCATGCAGAAGGCTGAGAAAGTGTTTGCCAAGCTGTACCTTTGTTTCGCTATTCACGCATTCTGATCACTTAATGGACACTTTCAACACTTTCTTAGCCGCCTGCATGCTCATAGAACATAGAACAGTACAGGCCCTTCGGCCCTCGATGTTGTGCCGAGCTTTGTCCGAAACCAAGATCAAGCTATCCCACTCCCTATCATTCTGGTGTGCTCCATGTGCCTCTCCAATAACTGCTTGAAAGTTCCTAAAGTGTCCAACTCCACTATCACTCCCATTCCACACCCCAACCACTCTCTGAGTAAAGAACCTACCTCAGACATCCCTCCTATATCTCCCACCATGACCCTTATAGTTATGCCCCCTAGTAACAGGGAGGAAATAATCTCTGAACGTCCACTCTATCTATCCTCCTCATCATCTTATAAACCTCTATTAAGTCGCCTCTCATCCTCCTCCGCTCCAAAGAGAAAAGCCCTAGCTCCCTCAACCTTTCCTCATAAGACCTACCCTCCAAACCAGGCAGCATCCTGGTAAATCTCCTCTGCACTCTCTCCAATGCTTCCACATCCTCCTTATAGTGAGGTGACCAGAACTGCACACAATATTCCAAATGTGGTCTCACCAAGGTCCTGTACAGTTGCAGCATAACCCCACGGCTCTTAAACTCAAACCCCCTGTTAATAAACACTAACACACTATAGGCCTTCTTCACGGCTCTATCCACTTGAGTGGCAACCTTCAGAGATCTGTGGATATGAACCCCAAGATCTCTCTGTTCCTCCACATTCCTCAGAACCCTGCCGTTGACCCTGTAATCTGCATTCAAATTTGTCCTACCAAAATGAATCACCTCGCACTTATCAGTGTTGAACTCCATCTGCCATTTTTCGGCCCAGCTCTGCATCCTATCAATGTCTCTTTGCAGCCTACAACAGCCCTCCACCTCATCCACTACTCCACCAATCTTGGTGTCATCAGCAAATTTACTGATCCACCCTTCAGCCCCCTCCTCTAAGTCATTGATAAAAATCACAAATAGCAGAGAACCCAGCACTGATCCCTGTGGTACACCGCTGGTAACTGGTCTCCAGTCTGAAAATTTTCCATCCACCCTCTGTCTTCTATGAGATAGCCAGTTACTTATCCAATCGGCCAAATTTCCCTCTATCCCACACCTCCTTACTTTCTTCATGAGCCTACCATGGGGAACCTTATCAAACGCCTTACGAAAATCCATGTATATGACATCAACTGCTCTACCTTCATCTACACACTCAGTTACCTCCTCAAAGAATTCAATCAAATTGGTGAGGCAAGACTTACCCTACACAAATCCATGCTAACTATCACGGATTAAGCTGCATCTTTCCAAATGGTCATAAATCCTATCCCTCAGGACCTTTTCCATTAACTTACCGACCACCGAAGTAAGACCGGCCTATAATTACCAGGGTCATTCCTATTTCCTTTCTTGAACAGAGGAACAACATTCGCCACTCTCCAGTCTTCTGGCACTATCCCTGTGGACAGTAAGGACCCAAAGATCAAAGCCAAAGGCTCTGCAATCTCATCCCTTGCCTCCCAAATAATCCTAGGATATATCCCATCTGGCCCAGGGGACTTATCGACCCTCAAGTTTTTCAAAATTGCTAATACACCTTCCCTCAGAACATCTACCTCCTCCAGCCTATCAGCCTTATCCCACTCTCATCCTCAAAAACATGGTCCCTCTCCTTGGTGAACACTGAAGGAAAGTATTCATTCATCGCCTCTCCTATCTCTTCTGATTCCATGCACAAGTTCCCACTACTATCCTTGACTGGCCCTAACCTCACTCTGGTCATTCTTTTATTTCTCACATATGAGTAAAAAGCCTTGGGGTTTTCCTTGATCCGACCCGCCAAGGACTTCTCATGCCCCCACCTAGCTCTCCTAAGCCCTTTTTTTAGCTCATTCCTTGCAACCTTGTAACCCTCAAGCGACCCAACTGAACCTTGTTTTCTCATTCTTACAGACACTTCCTTTTTCCTCTTGACAAGACATTCAACCTCTTTTGTGAACCATGGTTCCCTCACTCGGCCATTTCCTCCCTGCCTGACAGGGACACGCCTATCAAGGACACGCAGTATTTGTTCCTTGAACAAGCTCCACTTTTCATTTGTGCCTTTCCCTGACAGTTTCTGTTCCCATCTTATGTTCCCTAATTCTTGCCTAATCGCATCATAATTACCCCTCCCCCAATTATAAACCTTGCCCTGCCGTATGGCCCTATCCCTCTCCATTGCAATAATGAAAGACACCGAATTGTGGTTACTATCTCCAAAGTGTTCTCCCACAACCAAATCTAACACTTGGCCCGGTTCATTACCCAATACCAAGTCCAATGTGGCTCCACCTCTTGTCGGCCTATCCATATATTGTGTCAGGAAACCCTCTTGCACACACTGTACAAAAACTGCCCCATCCGAACTATTCGACCTATAAAGGTTGCAATCAATATTTGGAAAGTTAAAGTCACCCATGACAACTACCCCTGTGACCTCCACACCTGTCCATAATCTGCGTTGCAATTTCTTACTCCACATCTCTATTACTATTTGGGGGCCTATAGAAAACCCCCAACAACGTGACCGTTCCTTTCCTATTTCTAACTTCAGCCCATATTACCTCAGTCGGCAGATCCCCCTCGAACTGCCTTTCAGCAACCGTTAAACTATCCTTGATTAACAATGCTACTCCTCCACCTCTTTTACCATCTTCCCTACTCTTACTGAAACATCTATACCCCGGAACTTCCAACAACCATTCCTGTCCCTGTTCTAACCATGTCTCCGTAATGGCCACAGCATCGTAGTCCCAAGTACCAATCCACGCTCCAAGTTCACCTACCTTATTCCGGATGCTCCTTGCATTGAAGTCGACACACTTCAACCCACCTTCCTGAGACCTTGATATCCTCCTCAGTACCTCACTACACTCAACACTGGACTCTGGACTACAGCTCGTTTTCCCATCCCCCTGACAAATTAGTTTAAACCCCCCCGAAGAGCCGTAGCAAATTTCCCTCCCAGGATATTGGTGCCCCTCTGGTTCAGGTGCAAACCATCCTGTTTGTACGGGTCCCACGTCCCCCAGAATGTGCTCCAATTATCCATTAATGCTCATTAACATTCCCTTTGTCCAATTCCACCATCCCTCCCTACCCTCATCGTATAAATCTCAACTGACTCTCTTTCCTCTCTGCTCTGACAAAGGGTCACCGAGACTCAAAACGTTGACTCTATTCTCTCGCTCCACAGATGCTATCAGACCTGCTGAGATTTTCCAGCATTTTTCTGTTTTTGTTTCAGGTTCCAGCATCTGCAGTATTTTGCATTTATTTCATTATTACCCTTTTTTGAGCACCCAGAATATTGGGCCAAGTGGCTTTCTATGGGAATCCTGTTGATGTGTTTTGTCTTTGGAGCAAGAACAATTGTGGAATACAAAATAGGTTAGTCTTCAGGAGAGAAAGACTACTCTTACCCCCAAACCCCCCTACCTGCCAGCCCCCCCCTCACCTGCATTCACATTCAAGATGTGTGAAAGTCGCCATGCAGAACTGGCTATTACCTGCTGCAAGGAAATCTACAACTCAGCTGAACCATGGAGCTGGCATCATCAGTCTGCTACATTTTCGCTGTCTCCTCCACTCCCTGTATCTGGGCACATCATAAGACGTGCTAGTTAGGTGCATTGGCCATACTAAATTCTTCCTCAGTGTACCCGAACAGGTGCCGGAGTGTGGGATTTTCACAGTAACTTCATTGCAATGTTAATGTAAGCCTACTTCTGTCCATAATAAATAATGTAAAGTTTATTTATTAGTCACAAGTAAGGCTTACATTAACACTGCAATGAAGTTACTGTGAAATTCCCCTAGTCGCCACAGTCTGGCGCCTGTCGTGGTCAATGCACCCTAACCAGCATGTCTTTCAGACTGTGGGAGGAAACTGGAGCGCCCGGAGGAAACCCACGCAGGCACGGGGAGAATGTGCAGACTCCACACAGACTGTGACCCAAGCCGGGAATTGAACCCGGGTCCCTGGCGCTGTGAAGCAGCAGTGCTACTGTCCCACCCCTGCTGTGACCTATTGTGAAGGTACCCGACAGTGGAAAGCAGGGTTTCCTTGCATCTGCCTCATTCAGTGCCCACCTCCATTTTTCCAACATTAATGAGGGTATTCAAAGTAGTCCCATTCCAACGCTTGAGTATTCAATTTCACACCATCACATTGATTACAACAATATTTGAGACTTGCCAAATAGATTTCCTGTCCACGGGTTTTCCACAGCTTGCTTTCTCATGTGGATGCATCAAAAAATGTACATGCTAGAACAAAGCCTGCTGACATTCACATTAATATAGCTTCTTTTAGGACACCCAAAACCCTTTACTTTGGAACTTTTGATGTGCAGTCATTGGCAGCCAGTTTGCACACTGAGAGTTTATCATAAACAGTAATGATATAAATGACTCAAATAATCTGTTATTGATTTTGATTGAAGCTAAATATTGACCAGGACACTGGATAACTCTCCTGGTGTTCTTCAAATCATAGAATCCCTACAGTGCAGAAGAGGCCATTTGGCCCATCAAGTCTGCACCAACTCTGACAGAGTATTTACCCGTGCCCTCTCCCCTGTCCTATTGCTGTAGCCCCACATAGTTACCATGGCTAATCCATCTAACCTACGCAGCTCTGGAAACCAAGGGGCAATTTTAGAATGGCCAATCCACCTAACCTGCACATCTTTGGACTGTGGCTGGAAACTGGAGCACCCGGGGGAAACTTGCACAGACACAGGGAGAATGTGCAAACTCGCCACAGACAGTGTCCCAGAGCTGGAATTGAACCCAGGTCCTTGGCGCTGTGAGGCAGCAGTGCTAACCACTGTGCCATCATGGTGTTATTAGATCTTTTTCAGCTACCTGAGGGGGCAGATGGGACCTCAGTTTAATGTGTCATCTAAACATGGCATTTCTGTAACTGCAGCACTCCCTCAGTACTGCACAGAAATGATTAGATTATGGCCCGGATCCTCTGCTCTGGCCCCATGATCATCCCAATTTCCCCCCGCAAAAGAAGCTTAGATTGTGAAAGGGAACGACAGACCTTCACTTAATTTTCACTTTGTTGGTCAGGAGGCTTTGTGCTAACTGTTCTGGTGCTTACATAACATCATGCACACAGGCACAAACACGTGCAGAAGCACACAATCCTAGATAACATTTCTGAATGGCAACCATAAATGTAAACTGCAGGGCGGGGACAGTGGACTGCTCGATAAAGTTACTAACTTTTCCCATGTTGGTCTCAAGCAATGTAAGTTCCATAGAATCTACAGCACAGAGACAGGCCCTTCGGCCCAAACTGGTCCATGCCGACCAGAAAGCCCATTTAAGCTAACCCCATTTGCCTGCATTTGGTCCATATCCCTCTAAACCTTTCCTATCCATGTATCTGTCCAAATGCATATTAAATGTTGTCAGTGTCCCTGCCTCAACCACTTCCTCTGGCAGCTCATTCCACACACATACCACTCTGTAAAAAAGTTGCTCCTCAGGTTCCCATTAATTCTTTCCCCTCTAACGTAAACCCTTGCCCTCTAGTTCTTGATTCCCCAACCCTAGGAAAAAGACTGAGTGCATTCACCCTATCCATGCCTCTCATGATCTTATGCACCTCTATAGGATCACCCTTCAGTCTCCTACGCTCCAAAGAAACAAGTCCTAGCCTGTCCAATCTCTTCCTATAATCAGTCTCGAGTCCTGGCAACATGCCTGTAAATCTCTTAATATTTTTTCTTGATTTCCAGCAGTACTGAACACATGGATAAAAGCAAATTACTGTGGATGCTGGAATCTGAAACCAAAAGAGAAAATGCTGGAAAATCTCAGCAGGTCTGGCAGCATCTGGAAGGAGAGAAAAAAGTTAACGTTTCGAGTCCAGATGACCCTTTGTCAAAAGGGTCATCAGGACTCGAAACGTTGCATTAAATACATGGAATTGACTTCCCAGTGGAGAAACAGAGGGAAAAGCTGGAATTAAGTAACTGCCCGATGTTGTGATTGGTGGAGTGGATAGATTTCTTTTGAGTGGATAAATTGAATTGAACTGAATGGCATTCCTCATTGGTTTTTAATGCCATAAAGAACTTAAAAACAATTCATAGGATATGGGCATTACTGGCAAGGCCAGAATTTATTGCCCCAGCTCTAATTGCTTTCAGCAGGTTGCGGTGCTGCCTTGAGCCACTGCATTCCATGTAGTGCGTAAGCATGTACAGTACTGTTAGGAACGGAGTTTCAGTATTTTGATTCAGTGAAAGTGCAGGAATGGCGATGTGGTTTGATGATGGTGTTCCTATGCATCTGTTGCCTTGTCCTTCTAATTGGTAAAGGTGGTGGGTTCGCGAGGTGTTGTTGAAGGAAGCTTGGCAAGCTGCTGCAGTGCATCTTGTGGACGAAACTTGTTGCGGAACACAGGGTGACATATTGGCACAGTGGTTAGCACTGCTGCCTCACAAAGTCAGGCACCTGGGTTCAATTCCGGCCTAGGGTGACTGTGTGGTGTTTGCACGTTCTCCATGTGTCTGTGTGGGTTTCCTCCATGTGCTCTGGATTCCTTCCATAATCCAAAAATGTGCAAGTTAGGTGGATTTAGGCCTTGCTTAATTGCCCTTTAGTGTCCCAAAATGGATTAACCATGGTAAATGTGTGGGGCTGTGGGGATCAGGCAGAGGAGGGGACCTGGGTAAGATACTCTGTCAGAGAGTCAGCGCAAACCCGATGGGCCAAATGGTCTCCATCTACACTGTAAGATTCTATGATGCAATTGTGTGCCACTTATGGGTGGGGTGTCAACCAAGTGCTTCTTGAATATTTTTGGAGCTGCACTCGTTCAGATAAGTGGAGACTGTTTTATCACATTCCTGACTTGCACATTGGAGCTGATGGGCAGGTTTTGGGGAGTCAGAAGTTGAGTTACTCACCACAGTCTCTGCCCTGCTCATGTAACCACAATACGTGACTGGTTCAGCGAAGCTTCTGGTTAATGTTGATGGTGGGCAATTTCTGTGATGCTAATGGTGAAAGTCATTGCCCAACAGTTGTGTGGTGCAAATGTTACTTGCTACTTATTAGCCGAGGTGTGAATGTTGTCCACGTCTTGCTGTGTGCAGATGTAGGATTCTGAAATCTAGTTTCACTTTAATCCTAAGACCCAGGGCCCGACTAATTACGAAACCAGTCGAGGTACAAGTGTGTTCAGACAAGATTCACCAATTTACTATATTATCAAAATTACAGCAGAAATAACACTTAGAGATAGTAGATGCAGCTGCTGGACAGTGGAATATTGAATCTCAGTCAGCGGTGCCGATCTCTCTCCGAAATTCTTCTTTCTTAAACTTCTTTCTGTACGTGGTCTCACTGAAAAGCAGATCTTATTCACCCTTTCAAAATCACAGCCACAGCCTGAGCAGTGGTATGCCTGATCTATGATTGTTCCATGTAGTACATGATTGGATTGTAGTTGGCGAGGTGAGGCCTGTACAGTGAGTGCATGGTCGCCTCCTGATGTCTGTTCTTCCTGGCTAGGAAGCATTATTAGCTCATTGTGTCAGACTTTGCATATTTTGCGTGAATTCCTAATTAAATCAGACACTTACCTTAGTGTCTGTAAGTGTTGTAGGTTAGATCAGTTTTTAAATGTCATTCTGCTCTTTGGAAAGTCTCTGCTGGGTGATGTACTTAACTGATTGTTGTGTTTAGAATGACTCTTGTACTTTAAAGACAGATTTCAAAGTTATTAACCCAATAACAGAGGATTATGCAATGGGTAATACTTTAAAAAATCTATACAAAAGTGTGTGTAACAGATGTGGATTACAATTATCAGCATTTACAAGGTTGGTGAGGTAAAATATTCTTACACATTCAGTTATGGTTCGTACAGTCACAGTGAATTAAGTCAGAAGGATTGTATAGTTCCAAAACTAATCATCCACTAACAGAAGTTAAACCTAATACAAAAAGAATATGTGGATCCTTTGATTCTGTATTAAAACTGAGATAAACTCCTTCAGCATCTGAAGAGTTGTGAATAGAATTGAACGCTGTGCATTGTCAGTAATATTCCCCTCTTCTAACTTTTCGATAAAGGTTTTGGATGAAGAAACTGAAGGAGTTAATTCTGGCATACTGGAACTCCTGCAGCAATGTCCTGGAGCTGAGATGATTGGCCTCCAACAACCACAACTGTTGTGACTCTAACCGGTGGAGAGTTTTCACCTTGATTCCTAATGGCTCGGGCTCCTTGATGCCATACTTGATTGAATGCTGCCTTGATGTCAAGGGCAATAGGTGTCACTTTGGCTCTGGAATTAGTGTTTGGATTAAGGTTGTAATGAGGACATGAGTCAAGTCATCCTGATAGAGCTCAAATTTAGTATTGGTGAGCACTGTCGACAGCAATCTCCCTCAATTTGCGAAAGATTTAGAGGAGACTGATGGGCCGTAATTGGCTGGATTGGATTTGGCTTTTTGGGCAATCTTCCACATTGATTGTAGTAGAACAACTCTGGATAGAGACACAGATTGTTCTGGAACAAAAGTCTGCCACATCACAGCTGGAATGTTGTCAGGGTGCATTAGCCTTTCCTGTACCCATGCGCTCATCAATTTTTGGTCTCACATGGAGTGAATCGAATTGGCTGAAAACTGGCATCTGTGATGTTGGAGACCTCATGAGGAGGCCAAGATGGATCATCCAGTTAGCACTTTAGCTGAAGATGATTGCAAATGCAGCAGCTTTGTATGTTATACTGATGTGCTAGACTACCCTTTCATTAAAGATGGGTATGCCCTTGCAGCCTCCTCCTCTGGTTAGTGGTTTAATTGTCAACCTAATTCATAACTGGATGTGGCAGCACTGCAGAGTTTAGATCTGATCGGTTGGTTGTGGAATCACCTGGGTCTACTGTCATTGGATTTGGATTCTAGTCTCCAGATCATTAATCTGGGCAACTAATCCAAAAATGCCACTGAGCTACTGATCCAGATAATGCAATTGTTGATCTTGTGATCACTTGTGCTGCCTTCAGTGAAATGCCTTCCCATGTGACTTCATAGAGTGTGAAGATAAACAGCTGTTGTTGCCTAATGCTTCCTACACAAGTTAGTCATCAAACCCCTTGCAATTGAGGAAGTTGCAGTAAGTTGCACTTGCATATTGACCAATAATGTACAGCGAATTGCACAAGTATTGGGCTGTCCCCAGCACCAGTCACGACTTTCAAAAGTGGGAATAGATTGAAGCAAGGGCGAAAGTGGCTCAAGAATGGCAAAACATTTAATTATTTGGAGCCTAGCTTGCAGGGATGTATTGTGCCAAATTTAACCTGTGCCATTTGATCTGAAACTGACCATAAGATAGTCATTGCATTTTAAATGTGGTTGCTGGGTAAAAATATCATCATAAGAGATGTCTGCAGATTCCTTTGAGCTAAAATATATTGTTAGACCTTCAATTCTAACGTACACATTCCCTAAGTGCTGAATTATGATTTGCATGATTTGGTTTCAAAAATATTTCTAATTTATTAATGAAGTGGGAACAAGATTGCGTGAAGTCAGGACTAGAATAAAAATATTATTGTGGGATTTTTTTACAAACTAACAGTGATTGAAAGATGCTATAGGATTTGGACACTTGGTTGTTCAAAAATACATTCAGGGCCTTTTGGTAAAAGAAAAAGTGAATTGTTTTTGTTTCACACAGTGTAGACCATTATCCAGCTTAAATGCTGGGTTGGCTGGTTTTAATTTAGCCAGTAGTAATTGGAAAGAGTTGCCAGTTGCAAACTTTGCTTGATCCCATTTTGGGGAGATGTCTTATTTCGATTTAGCATCCTTACTTTTTGATTACGTTAGAGATCAAGTAGTTGCTCTGTAGATGTATTATGAGCTTGAACCCCGGTTTTTGTTTTAGCTTTATTACCAGAATATAAATTTTCCCTCGTATTATTAAGTCCTTGGGGCTAGTTTTTTCAGTTCATGTAGTTGGTGGATGTACAAAGTAGCAAAATGCCTAAAATTACACTCATAACTTGCCAATGTATTTATGGGTATACCTCCACCAAATAGACTCCAGCAGTTAGAGAAGGCAGCTCACCATCATGTTGTCAAGGGCAATGAGGGATTGACAACGGATGCTGGTCCAGCCAGTGACACCTACATCGCTTGAATGAATTTTTAAAAATCTGGATGGAAGACTTCCATTTGTGAAGAGCTGTCGAACTATTCCGTTGTATGGCTACTTTACAAAGATCTTGGAGAAAATTTATCAATGTAGAATCTATTTGCCAATTTCTAACACTGTTCACGTAAGATTCTCTGAACTCAAGTCTGTCTGAAGATTTACAGAACACTCATAACTGAAAAAAAAACTCTCCAAAACCTTTCCCTTAGTTCTGGACAGTGTATAGCAGAAAGCTTGTTGTCTGATGATCCTTGCTTCCTACCCTCTTATTCCATTTTAGATTGCGTAAAATCTGTGCTCAATGCTGAATCCTGATGTATACTTTGCATGCAGCCGGGTAAAGTAGGTATTTTCAGCTCATGGTTTTAGTGATGTTTAAATCAGACTTTGCAAGATCCAAGTATTGGTAATTATTGCAGCAATCTGAAAGCAGCTTCTCTTTCTTTCTCTCTCTGCCCCCTCCATAGTGTAATTAATCTTAATTCTTTCTGTTTTATTAATTTTACGATCATTCTTTTTCTGAACTTTAAGCAGCTATCCTCAACTTTCTCCTCCTCTCTATATCCTCATTCCTCTCCTTTCACGTATTCTGATCCTCTCTCAAAAGTGGGTGTTTTTGTACAAGAGCTTGGTGTCTCCTAATAATGACCATTTGATTTGCCCCAAGTCTCTCCTATTTTTTCCCGTCTTGGTGCTGTCCTGCGCTATTAGTCTTGACTGTGCACGTGCATTGCTCAGTTAAAAAAGCAGGATTCTGCTGTAGAAACAAAACAAGTATGACAAAAGGAACAGTATTAGACACAATAGTACCCAAACTTGTTCATGACTCATTCTTTTCATTACACAACTCTTATTTTCCATCTATTTCCTGACAGCCACTGTCTTTCATTCTGATAATGATCACTCTCAGTTGCCTAAGTTAGCTCACCTTAGTTTCTGTAACATCATTTTTCTGATCAGATATATAAGTTTTCCTGTTTTGAAGATTGCAGCCCCTCTTCCACTCTCCCAAAACAAGTTTTAAAAATTGTGACGCAGGCTCAACTCCAAAAATGTGACAAAAGTTATCCATAAATTATAGTAAAGAAAATACCCATCGAAGCTAAAAGCTTAAAGTTGGTCAATGCAAGTTGTTATGGCAGCAAGGCGAGCAAATAGTTGAGATCAACTAACTTTAGTGACAGAAGCAGTTATAAACGAGCATTTCCACATCTAGGTTTTGTGGATAATATTACAAAACTAAACATGCATCAAGGAAATTCAATAATGGGAGTGGTGGCTCAAGAAATCAATGCTTTATCCTAAAGGGCAACCACTTTTGAAACAAGTTGATAAATTACCGTAAGTTTAAACATAGTACCTGATTTTGGTTCCTAATTTAGGGAGACTAGAAAGAGACATGAGCTGCAATCTGAGGGTAGATTCCAGTCAGATGTCTTGCTTTATTCAAACTGGGAGTGGTTCTGCTGTCATAGGATGAACATTCTTCATGTTGTGAACATATATTCTAGTTTGTATTTTAAAGCAGACTTTATGACTAATGCATTGTGTAGTGTGTGCCGCGGCTCTTTGTACATTATGATGTCCTGTATTTTCATCAGATAAATCAGAGAAATTTTCTGTTGGCATTGGGAAAGTCTGCAACCATCAATTAAATACCCATGCCTGAAAATCTAGGTAGTGCTCCAGTTGCGTGCCTCGAGGCTAAGTGACACATACAAACAAGTTGCGAATCATGGTAAACTGAAACTCTTTAAATGACACATGGAAAGCATCAAGTGATTGTGAAACTGCATTCAGTTACTGAATTTAATTTACATTCAGAGAAGAGGCTAAGGTAGAATAATTGTGGCTCACGTGTTGACTTGTGCAGAGGAATATCGGTGCTGCTCATTTCTGAGGTATCTTTGCATGTAGATGCTTCAGCAATGTATTAAAGTAGGTTCTGATAATGAAATGTTTTAATGTCAAAAGACTTCAACATCATGGTTACATTTTTGCAAAAATACCGTGCAGTGTAAGCAATATTTCAAAGACATCACATCTTTGTCTCAGCTCTGAATCATGCTTGATACCACATTCTTTGGTTTTAGGCTATGTACTAGCTTAATATAATTACTTTATTACTCCAAATGCCCAGAAATTTCATTACTGATGACAAGTGTAAAACCACCAGTGTTTCAGCATTAAGCTAAATAGACATAATGCCAGAGGCTACCTTGGTTTGAACAAAAAATTTACAACTTTACTGCAAGTGGGAAATGTTGGAATTGCTCAGCTGATCAGGTCGGATCTGTGGGGAGAGTAAAGAATTAATGTTTCAGGCTGATGACCTTTCGTCAGGACTGGAAAATGTTTGAGATGTAAGGCAAGTACAGAGGCGGGGAGTGGGGGGGAGCAAAAAAGATAGATATGTGATAGGCTGGAAGGTAGGAATGACTTGAATGATAAAGGGAGGATGGTGCAAGGCAAAAGCAGATGGTAATGGGACAAGTAAAGAAATGAAAAAATTGATCTGAAGGAATCATAAATGGGAATAGCAGAATAATAAGAAGTAGGTGCTGTCTAAAATTAATAGGGATGGTACTTATGATCTGAAGTTACTGAATTTGATGTTGAGTCCAGGAAATATGAGGTGCAGTCCTTGGAGCTATAGGAGGCAGAAGCCAAGCGATCTGTGTGGGAGTGAGACAGAAAATTGAAATGGCAACCACCTGGAAACTCAGGGTCTTGCAGACAAAACAGAGATGGTTAGGATCTGTGTTTGGCTTCCTCAATGTAGAGGAGACAGCATCATGAGCAGCGATTACAGTATGCTTAATCGAAAGAAGTGCAGGAAAATTGCAGTTTTATTTGAAAGGTATGTTTCAGGTTGTCTTTGGTGGGAAGGAAGGAGGTCAAATGGCTGGTGTTGCAATCCCTGGGCTTGTATGGGAAGGTGCACTGGGGAATAGGAATGTGTGTTGGTTATGATGGAAAAGTGGACCAAGATGTCATGGAGGGATCAGTCCCTTTGGAATACTGGAAGGGAAACGGGATGAGGTTTTTCAAAAACCTGAGAACATACTGTCCATTGAACCTACTCCTCTGTTTAGTAAGCTCATGGCTGTATAATCTACATTAACTTCATTTTCCTGCCATATCCCTTGATTCCCAGGTGACATCATCAGAACAGATGTGACTGTGGAACAGGGCAAATAGTGTAAAGTCCTTGCCGAAAGTCTAATCAAAAAGTGGGGGGGGGGGGGAAAGAGAGATACTGCGAGCTCAGCAACAACAACTTACACTTATATAGCACATCCTGTGGTGCTCAACATGAGTGAAAACAATGAAAACACCAAGGCACAGAAGGAGTTATCAGGATATATGACCAAAAGCTTGATCAAAATTATAGGTTTTAAGATTAATATGAGAAGAGAGAGTGAACATAATAAGAACATAAGAAATTGGAGCAGGAGGAGACCATTTGGCCCCTTGAATGTTCTCTGCCATTTAATAAGATCATGGTTGATCTGATTGTGGCCTTCGCTCCCCTCTGCTGCCTGCCCCCATAACCCTTGACTCCCTTGTAGATCGAAATTCTGTCTAACGCAGCTTTGGGTGCATTCGGTGACCAAGCCTCCACTACTCCGAGGTAGTGAATTCCAAAGATTAATGACCTTCTCAGAGAAGAAATTTCTTCTAATCTCTTTATTAAATGGGAGACCCCTTATTCTGAAACTGTGCCTCCTTTTTCTAGATTACTCCAAGAGGGGAAACATACTCTCAGCATCTACCCTGTCAATCCTCCTCAGAATCTTATATATTTCAATAAGATCACCTCTCATGCTTTAAAACTCCAATAAGCAACCTACTCAACCCATTAGACAACTCTTTCTTCATGAGAATCAATCCAGTGAACCTTCTCTGAAATCCCTCCTATGCAAATATATCCCTGCTCAAGTAGCAGACCAAAACTATAGGCAGGTCAACATTCTGATTGTCTTCCTAATTATTTGCTGTATCTACATGCTAATTCATTATGATTCATATATGAAGTTGTTCAGATCCCTCTTTACTAAAGCATTATGCAGTTACTCGCCATTTAAATAATCTACTTTTCTAATTTTCCGACCAAGGTGGATAATCTCACATTTCCCCGCGTTATGCTCCACCTGCCGAAATTTTACCGATTCACCAAATTTATCTCAATCCCATTGCAGACTCTTTGTGTCCTTTTCAACCTGTCTTCCCTACGTATCTTTGTATTATCTTAAAATTTGGCTACAGTACATTCAGTCCCATCATCCAATCCATTAATATAGATTATCATAAGATCATAAGACACAGTAGCAGAAGTAGGCCATTCGGCCCATTCAGCTGCTCCTCCATTGAATGAGATCATGACTGATCTGATATAATCCTCCACTCTACTTCCCTGCCTTGTCCCCATAACCCTTGATTCCCTTACTGATTAAACATCTATCTATCTCATACTTAACCCAACCTCTACAGCTCTCTGCAGTGAAGAAGTCCACTGATTCATTACCCTCTGAGAGAAGAAATTCCTCCCCATCTCTGTCTTGAATGGGCAACCCCTTACTCTGAGATTATGCCCTCTGAGCCGAGACTCTCCCAAAAGGGGAAGTAACCTCTCAACACCTACACTGTCAAGCCCCCCTGAGAATACTATATGTCTCAAAAAGGCTACCTCTCATTCTTCTAAACTCCAATGAAGAAAGGCCCAACCTACTCACCTCTCAAGCACATTCCTCCAGACCTGAGATCAACCTAGTGAACCGTTTCTGGACTGCCTCCAATGCCAGTATGTCTTTCCTTAGATGAGGGGACCAAAACTGTTCACAGTATTCCAGGTGTGGTCTAATTCGTGCCTTGTATAGTTTTAGAAAGATTTCCTTATTTTTATACTCCACTCCCTTTGAAATAAAGGCCAACATTCCATTTGTCTTCCCTATTACATGCTCGCTTTTTTATGATTTATGCGTGAGGATCCTCAATACTCTGTGCTGCAGATTTTTGCAGTCTTTCTCCATTTAAATAATATTCAGCTCCTTTATTCTTCCTGCCACAGTGCGTAATTTTACATTTCCCTACATTATATTCCATCTGCCAAATTTTGCCCACTCACTTTACCTGTTTATATCCCTCTGGAGATATTTTGTGTCTTTGCCTTCCCACCTATTTCTGTGTCATCCACAAACTTGGCAATAGTACCTTCACTTCCCTCGTTCAAGTCATTCATATATATTATAAATAATCGTGGCCCTTCCACTGACCTCTGTTGCACCCCACTAATTACATGTTGCCATCCTGAAAATGCCCCCATCCCAATTCAGTGTCTTTTATAAGTTAGCCAATCTTTTTTCTATGCTAATGTGCTACCCGCAACACCATGGGCTCTGAGCTTATTAATTAGCCTTTTGTGCGCTTATTGAAAATGCAAATACATTTCTTCTATTGGTTCCCCTTTATCTATCCTGCTCATTACCACACCAAAGAATTCTAATAAATTTCTCAGGTGTGATTTCACTTCATGAATCTATGCTGACTCTGCTTGACTATATTATAAATTTCTAAATGCTGTGTTATTACATCCTTTATAAGGGACATGTTACATTTTCCCAATGACAGATGTTAAGCTAACCTTTTACCTGTTTTGTCTCCCTCTCTTTTTGAATAAGGATGTTACATTGGCAGTTTTTCAATTCTCTGGAACTTTTTCTGATTTAAGGAATTTTGGAAAATTACTAACAGAGCATCCAACGATCTCTGCAGCTGCTTGCCTTAATATCCTAGGATGCATCCATCAGGTCTAGGGGACTTAATAGCCTCGAGCCCCACTAGTTTCTCTAGTACCTTTTCTCACGTGATAGTTATTGCATTTATTTCCTCCCAACCCTCATTTTGCCCCTTGATTATATTATTTTTTGGATGTTATCTGTGTCTTCCACCGTGAAGCAACCCTAATGCAAGCTAGGGTCAAATATTACTCTGAGGCGGTGAGTCATCTTACTCTGGCCAAAGGTGGAAACTGTTGTACAGGGTTGGAATATATGGTGGGGACCAAAGATAAGTCGAGAGGGAGGTAGGTTAAAATGAGCAAAGGGATCAGAAATTGAGTTGGCTGATTTCAAACCAGCAGCTCTTGGCAAAAAGATCGAGAGGGCAAGAGGCCAGAGGGAGGGGTCCAGATGTGTGAGAATTCAGAAGATGCGAGGAAAGCATCTGCTATATGGGCTTGAGGGTGGAAGAATACTGGCCAAAGAAATAAGTGAAGTCTACGGAAGAAGAACTCTGTATTGCATGGAGCTTGAAATTTGTGAAGATGATGTATTAGGGGATGAAGCCAAGTCCTTTGCTGGGGACTGATGGTGCAGGTCACAGAGCGGATACCTGACGGGGATAAAGAAAACGTGGCAAAGGGTGAAATAGGAAGGAGGGATGAGGTGAATGTGTTGAAGCTTGTCCACTTGATGTTTAACTTTACTGAGATCTAAACTGGTTAATGGAATGTCTCATGGCAGATTAAGTGCCAGCCACCAGCATAACTTTTTGTTGCCAGGAATGGTGTTATGGAGTGAAGGGCAAAAGGTAATGAGCATAATTGGAAGCATTTTATATTGAAAGAAAAATAAATCGGGTGAGGTGTGTCTCGTATGTTGAAAACTCTTGGATAATCTGTGGTAAAATACTTACTGAATGTACAGTTTTGTGTGTGGACCCTGAAGCTGTCCATTCAAACAGATTAATTTGAGTTCCACTCCTGCATGTCCATCAAAATTTTGACACTTTTTCCTTTGTTTCAGATAACACATTAAAGAGTGTGCCTCTTCCACTCAGACTAAAAGATCACATAGCACTTTTCAAAGAGAATATTGCTGTAACCCGGGTACTTAATACAGATTATCTGGCCATTGATTTGCTATTTGTGAGACCTTGCTGAACATAAACCTTTTTCCTGCAAAATAGGTGACTGCACTTTAAAAGTAACCAAATTAGTTTTAAGATGTCTTGGGAAGTCCTGAAAGTGTGAAAGGCGCCAGAAGCCCTTTCTTCATCGAGTCTATTACTGTTGTCTTTTTGGATTGGTCTTTGAGCATAGTGAGAGGGAGCGAGAGAAGACGACTTTGGTTAGCCATATAAAATCTGCTTCATCCCCTGAGCATGGAGTTGACACTAATGACTGTCGTCTGAACTTTAAAATAAGCCTATCGGATGCACAGAAAAGGGGAACTTGTGGCATAGAAACATTTTGAAGCAAAATATTTATTGCATCATATTTTATATGCAGACAGCTGTTAAATTAGTGACTTGTTAGAACTCCGTTCCTTCGCTTCTGCTGCATCTGTTCTGGTGATGCCACGTTCCAAAATGGGGCTGCTGATATGTCTGCCGCCTTCCTTAATTGTGGTTTTCCATCCACTGTGGTTGACAGGGCTCTCAACCATGTCTGACCCACCTGCTGAGATTTTCCACCATTTTCTGTTTTTGTGATGACTTGTTAGAATTGTTTGACATGGCATGTCAAAATCTGTGTGCAGCAGAGAGACTGGTTGGCTTAGTGTATAAAAATACAGTCCATTAACCTATAGTACTAAGAAGGACGGACAGATACAAGTTCCGTTGTCATGCCTGTGGAGTCCATGCTGCACAGTATATTGACCCCTACAGAATGCACTGGTTTCCAAACCAACAATCTCCATGACATTGTCATCCCAAGAGCAGCAGATGAATTGGGATCAGTGCCTCTATGTCATGCACAGTTCGAACTTGGATGTATGTTATCATTCCTTCATCGTTACTGGGTGACAATCTTGATACTTCCTCTCTAACCGCATTGAGAGTACCATCAACACACACTGCAGCAGTTCAAGGAGAAGGACCACCATCACCAAATAAATGCCATCCTACCAGTAACTCTAAGAAGGGATTGAACAAAGGAATTCCCTCAACTCTTTCTTCTTCACAACACCCAGCAAAATGCTTCAGCCCTATCACTGGGACAGTGTCTCCTATTCTATCACTCTGACCTTGTTGCATTTGTTTTGAACTTTCTGAATCAGATTCTGAGAAATGGTGGAGGCAGCTTTGTGCGATGCACATTTCTCCTTCTTGGAAGTGGATTGATGCTCCCTAAACTCATTCTCTGGAGGATCCTCAAAGTTTTAATTTCATTGGTCTTGATTGAAATGTAAAGCAGATTTCAGAGGTGAAAAGCCACGGCAGCATCCATTGATGTTGCAAGTTTCCACATCAAGTCTGTCATGGACTGATGCTTTTTGGTTTTGCATATTGATGCATATCATCTTTTGAGACCAGATGGTGCATGACCAGACTGGGATTATCTGTACAGTGAAATATGAGAACGCACAATTTTTGTCCAGGTGAATGCAAAAGTGCTGCTCAGGTTTCAGTTTTGATGTGTGTAGCAGATGAGGAATTTAGGAAACTGGCATGACTGTGGGTTCAACGAATGTGGATGCACTGATTAGTTAGTGATTGAGGGTACCTGTTCAGGCTCAGCAATGTTTTACAAGCAATTGATTTGTGTCAGTTATGCTTTGACAATACTTGATACTGTAAGAGTTTTAACAACACCAGGTTAAAGTCCAACAGGTTTATTTGGTAGCAAATATCATTAGCTTTCGGAGCGCTGCTCCTTCGTCAGATGGAGTGGATATCGGCTCACAAACAAGGCATACAAAGACACAAAATCAAGTTACAGAATACTGATTAGAATGCGAATCTTTACAGCTAATCAAGTCTGAAAGATACAGACAATGTGAGTGGAGGGAGCATGAGGCACATGTTAAAGAAATGTGTATTGTCTCCAGACAAGACAGCCAGTGAGATTCTGCAAGTCCAGGAGGCAAGCTGTGGGGGTTACCGATAGTGTGACACGAACCCAAGATCCCGGTTTAGGCTGTCCTCATGTGTGTGGAACTTGGTTATCAGTTTCTGCTCATGCGACTCTGCACCTTGGAGAACGCTTACCCGAAGATCAGAGGCCGAATGCCCGTGACCGCTGAAGTGCTCCCCCACAGGAAGAGAACAGTCTTGCCTGGTGATTGTCGAGCGGTGTTCATTCATCCGTTGTCGTAGCGTCTGCATGGTTTCCCCAATGTACCATGCCTCGGGACATCCTTTCCTGCAGCGTATCAGGTAGACGACGTTGGCCGAGTTGCAAGAGTAGGTACTGTGTACCTGGTAGATGGTGTTCTCACGTGAGATGATGGCATCCATGTCGATGATCCAGCACGTCTTGCGGAGATTGCTGTGGCAGGGTTGTGTGGTGTCGTGGTCACTGTTCTCCTGAAGGCTGGGTAGTTTGCTGCGGACAATGGTCTGTTTGAGGTTGTGCGGTTGTTTGAAGGCAAGAAGTGGGGGTGTGGGGATGGCTTTGGTGAGATGTTCGTCTTCATCAATGACATGTTGAAGGCTCCGGATGAGATGCCGTAGCTTCTCCGCTCCGGGGAAGTACTGGACGACGAAGGGTACTCTGTCCACCGTGTCCCATGTTTGTTTTCTGAGGAGGTCGGTGCGGTTTTTCGCTGTGGCGCCTCGGAATTGTCGATCGATGAGTCGAGCGCCATATCCTGTTCTTATGAGAGCATCTTTCAGCATCTGGAGGTGTCTGTTGCGATCCTCCTTATCCGAGCAGATCCTGTGTATACGGAGGGCTTGTCCGTAGGGGATGGCTTCTTTAACGTGTTTAGGGTGGAAGCTGGAGAAGTGAAGCATTGTGAGATTATTCGTGGCTTGCGGTACAGTGAGGTGCTGAGGTGACCATCGACATGGATGCCATCATCTCACGTGAAAACACCATCTACCAGGTACACGGTACCTACTCTTGCAACTCGGCCAACGTTGTCTACCTCATACGCTGCAGGAAAGGATGTCCCGAGGCATGGTACATTGGGGAAACCATGCAGACGCTACGACAATGGATGAATGAACACCGCTCGACAATCGCCAGGCAAGACTGTTCTCGTTCTGTGGGGGAGCACTTCAGCGGTCACGGGCATTCGGCCTCTGATCTTCGGGTAAGCGTTCTCCAAGGCAGCCTTCACGACACATGACAGCGCAGAGTCGCTGAGCAGAAACTGATAGCCAAGTTCCGCACACATGAGGGCGGCCTAAACCGGGATCTTGGGTTCATGTCACACTATCGGTCACCCCCACAGCTTGTCTCCTGGACTTGCAGAATCTCACTGGCTGTCCTGTCTGGAGACAATACACATTTTTTTAACCTGTGCCTAATGCTCCTTCCACTCACATTGTCTGTATCTTTAAGACTTGATGAGCTGTAAAGAATTGCTTTCTAATCATGATTTTGTGTCTCTGTGTGCCTTGTTTGAGAGCAGATATCCACTCCATCTGACGAAGGAACAGGGCTCCGAAAGCTAATGGCATTTGCGACCAAATAAACCTGTTGGACTTTAACCTGGTGTTGTTAAAACTCTTACTGTGTTTACCCGAGTCCAACGCCGGCATCTCCACATCATGAATACTTGGTACTGCCAGAAGTTGTTTCACGAAACTGAAGGGTTGGTTGTATGGAGGGGTTAGTTCTGTTTCTTGGAATTAATTTTATTTAACTTTAGTCCTGTTTTCAATTTCAGATATGCAGCAGGCCTGATCCCCACAAAGCAAGGTCTACACCTTTGTGATCAAGTGTCAGCATCATCTTTCTGCAGGTACGAATTTATCACAAGCTCGTGCACGGAGTAAGGTATAGTAATTATGTACAATAAGCTTTACAACACTGTACTGCATTCAGCAATCATCAGACATCACTGCCAATTACTGATTGCTCATTTTTCAGTACTGATGTTGTGCATTAACCTTTATTCATTAGCAGCATTTATATAAACATTGTTTGTAATACATTGGTGTGATATGAGTTTGGACCAATGATGAAAGAGTTACTTCTAGCTGAATGTGATGAGTATTATTTATGGGGAAGGACAGCCACCACAGAATTCAATCCTGTCCTAATCAAATATCCACAAATTTGTGTTTTTAAGGGTAATTAAAACAGAAATTCAAGCTTGCTAAGATGGCGGTACTGAGACCAATTTTGTGCAATCTAGCTCCCTGATCAGCTGACTCGTTACCCACATGGGATCAAGCTGCACCTCCCTCATCTGAATGGTTCAGCAACCGATAGTCTGAACCAACTGAGCCATTGATCAGCTGAGTTTTGCTCAGCTTTGCTTCTACACACCTTCAGTTATTTTTTAAAAATCCTTCTCGTTCAAAAGGTACAATCAAACCATTGGATTTTTGGTTGACTCCACATTGCCGAGTTGGAACAATTTTTACAATTTGTTGGGCTAATTTATCACAAGGTTATGCTGTATCCCACAAACTCCCACTTTATACTTCACTTTAATAAGACATAATTCCCAATCAATGAACAGACATAAAAGAAATACAAGCATTTGCACAGAAGTTTCCAAGACCTTTGGACGTCTCCAAGTGCTTCACAGTCAATGACGTACATTGGAATTGCAATCACACTTATAAAGTGGAAAACAGGGCAGCCAAAGAGCTCCTACAAACAGCAATGTGATAATGATAAATAATTTGTTCCATTTGTGATGTTGATTGAGGGATAAATATTGGCCAGGGCACTGGGGGTGATTCAATTGCTCTCTGAAATAGTGTCAAGGAATCTTTTACATCACCAGGCAGATGGGGACTCTGTTCAATATCACATCTGAAGAATGGCAACTCTGTCAACGTAGTACTCCCTCTACTGCACTGGAGTGTCAGCTTTGATTTTTGTGCTCAAACCCTGGAGTGAGACTAATATCTACGAATTTGTGATTTATAAGCAAGGACTGAGCAACAACAGAAAAGAAAGACTCTTGCCATTGATCCTGGCAACCACACGATGGCTTGTCAAGTGGGGAATAGATTCTTAACTGGTCTAAGTAAGAAGTCTCACAACACCAAGTTAAAATCCAACAGGTTTATTTGGAATCACAAGCTTTCGGAGAGCTGCTCCTTCATCAGGTGAGTGGAGCCTGAGGAAAGAGCAGCGCCCCAAAAGCTTGTGCTGCTTGTGCAAATAAACCTGTTGGACTTTAACCTGGTGTTGTGAGACTTCTTATTGTGCCCACCCCAGTCCAACACCGGCATCTCCACAATACTGATCCAAGTTTAATTGACGCTTATAAAATGATGATATACATGCTTCGTGTAGTGGTCTATATTAAATTTATGAATGAACTTGGAGTTATTCAAATTATTTATACCAATCTTCTATCAAGGTACTAGTTTAAAATACATTGGCAAGATTCTTGATCATAGAAATCATAGAAACCCTACAGTGCAGAAGGAGGCCATTCGGCCCATCGAGTCTGCACCGACCACAATCCCACCCAGGCCCTACCCCCACATATTTATCTGCTAATCCCTCTAACCTACGCATCTCAGGACTCTAAGGGGCAATTTTTAGCATGGCCAATCAACCTAACCCGCACATCTTTGGACTGTGGGAGGAAACCGGAGCACCCGGAGGAAACCCACGCAGACACGAGGAGAATGTGCAAACTCCACACAGACAGTGACCCAAGCCGGGAATCGAACCCGGGACCCTGGAGCTGTGAAGCAGCAGTGCTAACCACTGTGCCACCGTGCTGCAAAGACAGAAATTTCTAATGTTTAAAACCTTGTACAAGAATTTCTCAGATATCATACTTCTACTCCTCTCTGTTATTACCTCCTATTGTGTATGGTTCTCTGGGATTGCTGGTAACACTGTGTGAGCAGTATTTGGCAAAACCACAACGTTGTTGATGAAACAGTATTTTTACAGACCAGCACAATGCTTTGTATATAGATTACGTGGCCTTGCTGTATAATTTGTGAAATTTGATTTTGAGCCAGAAATGAATTTGAGCTGCCTGAGCTGTTGCATTGCTTTGAGAAGAAAAATGGATCTGAGTGTGCTGAAGTATCTTCCTTGAAATATTGCTCTTAACAGTTCAAAAATTGGTAATTAAACCCCTATTGCATCCCATCAATTCACTTGTGTAAGATTTTTAATGGTCGGTTCTTGCTACCTAACAATTTTAATTTTGGACGATATTGCTCTTGGCACAAATGAAAAATGGCTATGATGGACAATTTCTCATTGGATATACTCCGAGGTCTGGCCAATTTGTATTGGTAATTTTTTAAAGGAAAAAATGGAATTTCTTGGAGGGATGTGAAGCTGAAACATTTCATTTAAGTACAATTTGTAATATCTAAAGTCATGGAGAAGTTCTGATGTTGTCTTGCAACATGTAAGTTGCACTTAATACAGTTTTCTTGTGGTAATATGTACAGTTAGAGAAAAACAGTGCCTTGTTTGCTTGTTGGTCACTCGGATGTAAGCATTCTCCTGCTCAGAGTCTGTGAAGGACTTCTCTGCATTTTTTTTCATTGTTCAATTCTCGGCATTGTATAATGGTGACAAAGTGTTTCCTGAGATAGAAATCAACACACGTATGATACAAGTGAGTTTATCAATTGCAGGAAACAGTTAGTGCTTAAATGTCATACAGTAAAAATTTTGCATGAAACTGTTCCTACTGCCAAGGCAGCTTGTTGTACTGCTATTAGTTTACTACACATGACAAGCTTATGTACTACCCTGCAACAATAAGTGTCCAGCATTCCTAATGAAAACTGCAAGCTTCCCTGTGTCACACCCATTGCTACTGAGCCAACCATAAATAGGAAGTTGTATTTAATTTCACAACAAATCTCCTTTTCAAAGCTATTACAAATGTTGAACAAGAGAGGAAGAAACAAAACAACAGCACATATTTGAATAAAATTGATACATGTTCCAAGCTGTTGCAAACAAATAGTTAGATACTGAGCTAAAAAACGAGGGTTTAGGGTGGGATGACCAAAAGCCTGTACAAAGAGGTGTGAAGATTCCCAAGAGTGAGAGGAAGGTAGAAAAAGTGAAGGAGTTGATGGTGGGAGGAGGTGAAGTGGAGCAGTTCAGGGTGAGGGGGCGGCAGAGAATTGGAGGTGAAAGTGATGTGGAGAAGATGAATGGGAGGGGTGAGTGACGGGGGCAAGTACGAGAGTTTGAAAGTAAGATTGCCAATGAAATTTGCCCATTCTAATTCACCCTCCTTCGTAGGCCTTCCACCATGTATTTCACAAACGTTTAATATCATTGGTTAAAGGGATACACTATCCCATTGTTCATCAGATTCCCTTGTTGTACCATTTCAACTCACTTCCATCAACCATGTGAGTAGAAATCCTATAACCTAAAGACTAACTGATGAAATGCACTTTTCTGACAATGTTGGGCCATTTTTTTAAGGCAAAACATAGTATTTGTGCTGTTCGTTATAGTCTTGTGTTCATTAGGTATGAATTCTGATGTGACTTTTCTTGAAGTAAAAGTGGCATCTTTTATTTTTCCCGTGTTTAGTTTTCTACCCCCTTACAGCTTTTTGATAGTAAAAATAAAGATATATCGTATTTCATGATGTACCTCAAATACCTCCCGTGATATTTTTACAGTAAGAAGTCTCACAGCACCAGGTTAAAGTCCAACAGGTTTATTTGGTAACAAAAGCCACTAGCTTTCGGAGCCCTGCTCCTTCGTCAGGTAAGTGGGAGTTCTGTTCACAAACAGGGCATATTCTGTTTATGAACAGAACTCCCACTTACCCGACGAAGGAGCAGCGCTTTGAAAGCTAGTGGCTTTTGCTACCAAATAAACCTGTTGGACTTTAACCTGGTGTTGTGCTTCATTTTGAAGCAGGATGATATGGTGAAATTCTAGCGTGTTTTAGCCTGTTCATTCTCATAAATTTTACAAACTCTTCTGAACAAAAGTGAGGTGTGCTGTTGGGCACGCATCCTTCCAGGAATTCATAAGTAGCAAACAAACTTTATGGTAGTTATTTGGTTCATTGGGAACCCCTTCAACCCATTTTGAATGGGAATCACAATGAATAGCAGTTGCCCTTCGAATTCTGCCAAATCGATGTGCAGCCTCTGCAACACTCTCACTGGCCATTTCCATGGTTTGAAAGATACTGAAGGCAGCATTTTTTCTACAGCTCGCCATATTTTACACTGTTTTACTTTGTTTTCTATATATTTAGCTGATCTTGATCACAAAGGATAACTTTTAGCTGGACTCTTTGTCAAACCCATCCTTAACCGTGGGTCATTTTTGCTCACATCGTAATCGCGATCTGTACCTTTCAGGAATTACAATTCTGACTCCCCACATAACACAACCTTTATCAACGGGCAACCCATTCTTACATACAGAAAATGGCCATCCTCTTACTCCGAAAATCTAGGATGATGCTTCATGTTCTATTTAAACATAATTCCACTCACTGACACTGAGGGTTTGTGAGGCAAAGAGATTTGGTCTCTCCTCAGCACTGCTGCATCACAGCGCCAGGGACCCGGGTTCAGTTCCCAGCTTGAGTCACTGTCTGTGTGGAGTCTGCACGTTCTCCCCGTGTCTGTGTGGGTTTCTTCCGGGTGCTCTGGTTTCCTCCCACAGTCCAAAAGGCCTGCTAGTTAGGTGCATTGGCCCTGCTAAATTCGCTCTCAGTGTACCCGAACTGGCGCCGGAGTGTGGCAACTGGGGGATTTTCACAGTAACTTCATTGCAGTGTTAGTGTAAGCCTACTTGTGACACTAATAAATAAACTTTAAACTTTAGCATTATCCAACAGAAGACATCACAGCACCTCCTCTGTATGGAGAGGCATTGCAATGCTGGTGTAAATTATTTTGGACACATCAGAATGTCCAAGCATTGTACGATCTAAAAATGTACTTTTACACAACTGGAATGCTTTGTTACACTCCCTTGTTCAATTCTCTTGAGGAACACCCTCAAGAGTTAATTCCATGGATGAGTAAGGTTGCCAAATTTGGTTTGAATTTTCCACAGTAGTTCACCAAAACCCAAATAAACCCCAAATGGGCGGCACATTAGCACAGTGGTTAGCACTGCTGCTTCACAGCTCCAGGGACCTGGGTTTGATTCCTGGCTTGGGTCACTGCCTGTGTGGAGTTTGCACATTCTCCTCGTGTCTGCATGGATTTCCTCTGGGTGCTCCGGTTTCCTCCCACAGTTCAAAGATGTGCGGGTTAGGTTGATTGGCCATGCTAAAAATTGCCCCTTAGAGTCCTGAGATGTGTAGGTTAGAGAGATTATTGGGTAAATATGTAGGGAAATGGGGGTAGGGCCTGGGTGGGTTTTGGTGCAGACTCGATGAGCCAAATGGCCTCTTTCTGCACTGTAGGGTTTCTATGATTCTTTCTGTGAAAATCCAAACCCAAGATATTCTGAGAGTATGGCACATTTGTTATTGCTTGAAACTTACTCTTGGTAGGATGTAACCCATCTTTGTCTTCTCTGTGATCCTAACATTCATGATGTGGAGATGCCGGCGTTGGACTGGGGTAAACACAGTAAGAGTTTTAACAACACCAGGTTAAAGTCCAATAGGTTTATTTCGTTGCAAATGCCATTAGCTTTCGGAGCGCTGCTCCTTCGTCAGATGGAGTGGATATCTGCTCTCAAACAGGGCATACAGAGACACAAAATCAAGTTACAGAATACTGATTAGAATGCGAATCTCTACAGCCAACCAGGTCTTAAAGATACAGACAATGTGAGTGGAGGGAGCATTAAGCACAGGTTAAAGAGATGTGTATTGTCTCCAGACAGGACAGCCAGTGAGATTCTGCAAGTCCAGGAGGCAAGCTGTGGGGGTTACTGATAGTGTGACATGAACCCAAGATCCCGGTTTAGCCGTCCTCATGTGTGCGGAACTTGGCTATCAGTTTCTGCTCAGCGATTCTGCGCTGTCGTGTGTCGTGAAGGCCGCCTTGGAGAACGCTAACCCGAAGATCAGAGGCTGAATGCCCGTGACCACTGAAGTGCTCCCCCACAGGAAGAGAACAGTCTTGCCTGTTCTCTTCCTGTGGGGGAGCACTTCAGCGGTCACGGGCATTCAGCCTCTGATCTTCGGGTAAGCATTCTCCAAGGCGGCCTTCATGACACACGACAGCACAGAGTCGCTGAGCAGAAACTGATAGCCAAGTTCCGCACACATGAGGACGGCCTAAACCGGGATCTTGCGTTCATGTCACACTATCAGTAACCCCCACAGCTTGCCTCCTGGATTTGCAGAATCTCACTGGCTGTCCTGTCTGGAGACAATACACATCTCTTTAACCTGTGCTTAATGCTCCCTCCACTCACATTGTCTGTATCTTTAAGACCTGGTTGACTGTAGAGATTCGCATTCTAACCAGTATTCTGTAACTTGATTTTGTGTCTCTGTATGCCCTGTTTGAGAGCAGATTTCCACTCCATCTGACGAAGGAGCAGCGCTCCGAAAGCTAATGACATTTGCTACCAAATAAACCTGTTGGACTTTAACCTGGTTTTGTTAAAACTCTTACTATCCTAATATTCTACAGAATTTTGCAATGTTTCACATTTTAGTGTGTCTTCAGCTGAACTCCATGTCTTTCCAAATATTGGAGCAACCTATTCAACTCCCCATCATGAATCTGCCTCTTTGAAGCTGAAATAAATATGACATCCAAATAGCACATCATAGTCTCTAAATTCCTTGCGAATTTGGTTTGCTACCCCTTCAAATGGCAGCCTATGAAACTGCAATAGACTCCTGTGTATTAATAGTCAAATATGACTTTGGCTCATCTAACTCAAGTTGCAGATAGGCATTTGTCAGAACTTTAAAATAATCAGGCCTACTAATAACATTGTCAAGCGTGGAGGATTTGTTCACAAAGAATTAGGAGGATTACATTCTAGAACCTGATGCAGTTATCTGTTAAACCCCATGAACTCTTGCACTACCACCTAACTTTGGTACTACCTCTTTGGAAGTAGTCCAATGATTCTGTTCTAAGGCTCTCGGTCTCAAGTCTTTTCAGCATTTTTTCAGCTCCACTTTCTCTCTTGCTCTACTTTTTCTTTAAAGCAGACTGCACTGGACAAGACCTGAAATAAACTGGCCATGCGTTCCTCTGGTCCTGAAGGTTATTCGTATAATCGTGAATCGATTTACCAGTCTCATTGAACACCTGGGATATCTAGTGGTCTTGCATCTTGCTGTGTACCAGTTCTGAGCAAGGCTGGTTTTTCACTGTTCACTACAATGATGGACAATTTTGCACAATGCTCCTTGTATGTTACTGGAGCCGACACATTTTCCATGATGACGACTTTCTCGCTTTCATAACTCGATGCATTATTTTTCCAGCTGATGCTGACTCAACCTTTGTCAGCGTAGTAATTCAGGATTCACACTGACTGATACCCCTGTGTTGACTTCTATGTTATGTTTACCAAAGCTCCATCCAACACAAATTGGACTATGCTGACCGGCGAATTTCTCAACTGACCTATCATCCCGGTGCTGTTCAACAACTGTATGCAGTGACTCACATTTCCTCTAGCCAGCGTTTGTTTCCTTTTACATTCAACATGCCTTGACAAAAGGATTTTAAAATTTGATTTGATTTATTATTGTCACATGTATTAGTATTCAGTGAAAAGTATTGTTTCTTGCGTGCTGTACAGACAGATACTGTACATAGGGAAGGAAAGGAGAGAGTGTAGAATGTATTGTTACAGTCATGGCTAGGGCGTAGAGAAAGATCAACTTAATGCGAGGTAGGTCCATTCAAAAGTCTGATGGCAGCAGGGAAGAAGCTATTCTTGAGGTATGTGACCTCAGACTTTTGTATCTTTTTCCCGACGGAAGAAGATGGAAGAGAGAATGTCCGGGGTGCGTGGGGGTCCTTGATTATACTGGTTGCTTTTCTGAGGCAGCGGAAAGTGTAGACAGTGTCAATGGATGGGAGGCTGGTTTGAGTGATGGGCTGGATTTCTTTCATGACCCTTTGTAGTTTCTTGCTGTCTTGGACAGAGCAGGAGCCATACCTAGCTGTGATACAACCAGAAATAATGTTTTTTATAGTGCATCTAGAGGTTGGTGAGAGTGGTAGCTAACATGCCAATTTCCCTTAGTCTCCTGAGAAAGTAGTGGCTTTGGTGGGCTTTCTTAACCATAGCGTCTGCATGGAGGGACCAGGACAGGTTGTTGGTGATCTGGACACCTAAAAACTTGAAGCTCTCGACCATTCCTACTTCGTCCCCAGAGCCCCTTCTTGCAGCTGTAGCACTCCTTCACAAATGGACAATTCTGTGCCTAATGACCTAAGCACTGGTAAAAGGACTTTTTAATACCTGCTGCCGTTAGAACCTGTGGCTTATTCAGCTGCAGTTTATTTACTTCGGCAGATGACTGGCGGTTGTGAACTCTGCCCTCTCTTGAGTCATGTTCCTATATGTCCATGGACATGCTTTGGAGAGCTCTGTCAAAATTTAGCTTTGGCAATGTCAGTGACTTACTGTGAATGCCTTCATTTGTTAAACCATTAAAAATCCATCCTATAAGGTGTTCTCTTGAAATTCTCCAAAATTACAATGTCCTCATTGCTGAAAATATCATTTTGGAACCAATCTCCCACTGTAGTGCTGCTCAAGCTTACACCAAATACAGCATGTCTTTTGGCTTCGCAGAGGCAAACAAATTTTTGAGTATTTCATACACTTCTTGGCCTGTTTCAGTCAGAAATATTGTCTTTTTCCTTTTTCCCACTGACTGATTAACAGCTGGATTATCAGGAGCATTGAGGATATTATTAGCAGTGAAATACATCTCTAGCCACTCTACATGCGCACTGAAAAACTCTTGGTTGTGGTTATAGTCTCCTAGTCACAGCCATCTTCGAAAAGCAGTCTACCCACGTGTACACTAAGGCTGTATTTTTAGAACTAATTCTCACCTGAAAAACCTCATAGGTCCTCTGCTAGCTTGCTGGAAGCTTCTCCACCCCAAATTCATTTGATTGGCGATGTCCACAATCCCACCTTGTTGCCAGATTGTGATATATTTGCAGGACAGGAAAAAGGCAGCATAAGCTTCATGGTACCCAACTAAAAAACTGGTTTCTTCCAGTTTGGCGAGACATACACACATATATAAATACACAAATGGCCACAAGAGGGTGATATTACAATCTCTTCTGTCAGCTTGCTCATCCTTTCAGATGATCAAACTGTGATCCAGAGGAGCATATCACTGTTGTAATGTGAACACTATGGTCGGCTGAGAAATTGGTATCTGCAAAGCATTCCAAACTGTAAAAGAAAACTTAATTTGACATTTATGTGCAGTCTTTTTGTGGTTGTGGTTTGGGTTGATCAATATTTTTCCACATTTTACCCAATAGTTGTTGATAATCACATGCTATTTTTGATATGGAGCAACATCAATGCCTCTCTACGTATGATAAAGCTCACTGATCTGACAAAACAATCATAACTTTGTACCAGTGTGAAAATTCCATTTCCCTATTTGCATGTCATTTTGTTTTCACACTGCTTGAGTGGGCTGTTAAACAAATTGGTTAGGAGGTGTAAGCCACAGTGACTGTGTCTCTTTGAATTTGGCTCCATTTTTCCCTGTGGCAATGATCTTGCTTTTCCCCACCTCCACTGTCAGGAAGAGTTATTAAGTTCCTTTCTACCTTTTGTTCATCATTGGCATATGAGGCAAAGTTTACTGAGATGTAGTCTCTGTTGGTGCCTGGCTTGATTTCTGGATCCCTTTTTCAATCATGTCAAAAATAACCACTTGGCTTTTGAAGTGTGCCGTTTTAATAACCTGCAGCAAACTCGAGTGTTTGGATTTAATGTGTGCTTAAAATTTTGTTAAAAATGTTTAATGTTCAGAAAAAAGTTACTTGTCTCTTAAAAGAGCCATACCTCTAGCTCAGCAGAGAGCGAGCGTCTTTGTTGGATCATCCTTGGGCGTGAATCCAGGCTGAATGCACTCAGAGACTTCTGCTTAGATTTAAAATTCTTCCTTAATCTGGGGTGTTGGGGGAGGGGGAATGCATCTGACTTGTAGCTGTTCAGTTACTGAAGCAAACCAGAGCTCAAACAAAAATGGCCCAGTCTGTGGCAAATGAAGCCAATTATCTTTCAGTTGATCACTCACTAACAGGAGGCTTGTTGACTTTACCAGTAATGGCTGTGGTTAATACCAACTGCACTCCTCAGCATACTGCAAATGTTTCTTTGTTTTACAGGTGCAAATGTAACAACACAAAGCCCATGGTGCGGTGCCACTGAAGCCTGTTTGAAATTGACAGACAAACTTAATTGTGAAAGTCACCCTTTTGATTTTGCTTTGTCCCAGTTCAGACTTAAAAAGTAAAACAATATTTAATTATGGTCCTCTATCAATGTTTTGTGAGGGAGAGCTGGGGCGAGTGAAGATTGAATGCCTGTTTACACACTTTGTATTTGTGGGCATGCGGATGGAAAATCAGTTTTAGTATAGAATGATTTGAATGGTGCATTTTCTAGGGGGAAGAAGGAGGCCACGTACTTCTTGGAAAATAATGCTAATTGGGGTAGAAGAGAAAAGGGATACAAAAGTTTGCCAAACACCACAAGTAGCTACCCAGGTTAGAAATAAAATATAAAACAAAACATTGAGATTAATTTCCAGAGCAACAGATTTCAAACATATCTTGTTTTGATCACACTTTGGTTATTGAGCACTGTTCTGGTCTCCATAATATGAAAAGAACATAGAACCAATGGAGAAGGTGCAAGAAAGATTTGCAAGGATTGTACCAAAACTGAGAGGTTGTAAAAACTACCAGGCAAGGCTGAACAAGAACAAGATTTTTTCTTGAAGAGGAAGAGGTGACAAATGGAAATCCTTAAAATCATGGAGGGGTTCGGAGGCCTTTTAAACTGTTTCTTCCAATTCCTCGGACCTATTAAAGAGAGTCACTATTGAACTCAATAAATAATTCAGGAGAAACCTTTTCACCCAGTGAGCAGTGAGAATGTTAAATTTTCTACCACATGAGGGAATGAACAGAAGCATATACTGTTAGTATGACATGGGCTAAGATGGGAGAAGATTTGTTTTGGAGCAGAGATGTCTTGGGCAGATTGGTTTGTTTCTGTGATGTTGAAGCTATCTACCATTTTGTATCATGGTTTTTGATCCAACTGAAAGCCAAATTTCCAAATGAAAACTTTGAGTTGTTTTGTTTCATAGTTGATTCATGTGATTTATCAGCACTGATTTGATGTTTACCTTTGGCAAATGCTATTTCTTGACAAACACCTTTTATTAATCCATGGGACCTGGACATGGTCAGCATTTGATGCTCATCCCCAATTGCTCTGGAGGAGGTTGAGCCATGAATATGTTTGGTAGCTTGTGAGGTCATTTGAGAGGACAGTTAGGAATCGACTATATTGCTGTAGTCAGACTGGGTGAGGATCGCAATTTTCTTTCGTGAAGGACATTAGATGAAACAAGTGGGTTTTTACAACTCCCCAATAATTTCATAATCATCATTGCTGATACTGGATTTTTATTCTAGATTTACTTAGTTTACTTAAATTCCCCAGCTGCCAGGATGTGATTTGAACTTGTGTCTCTAGGGTAGTTTGTGCAATATTCTGGATTACTGGTCTAGTAACATAATCATTATGCTACCATGCTCTTGTAAATTGTATGATTTGTAGTGAGAAGTGAGCTTACTGTCCTATTTGACTACCGTTTGGGAGGTCAGAGTTACAGTTTCAAGTGTACTGTTCACTCCAGGCATTCTTCCTTTGCACATATCATGTTTTGAGCTTGTCTGTCATAAAGACTCTTTGGGCAGGACATGAGAAAAAGTATCTGGCTCATGCCTGTGTGGTTACAGATAACTGAGACCACCTTTGGCAAATGGGTTTACCCGCGCAAAATTCTCACAGTGATACTTAATGTTTTAAAACGAAGACTGAAATTTTCTGTGGTCACCATGATTCATTTTCTTGTAGAGGTTGGATGCTTTAAGGATATGTTCGATTACATGTAGCATACATTGTCTTCCACGTCATTTTAATGTTGTTCAATTTTCACATTTAAGATTTCCTCCTTAGAAAACACGAAACAGAATTTATATGATTTTTAACTTTCTCATTTGCATCAATTTCATCTTTCTATCACATTTTAAAAAAATTAATTCATTGGACATGGACATCGCTGGCTGGCCAGCGTTTATTGCCCATCCCTAGTTGTCCGAGGGCAGTTGAGAGAGTCAACCACATTGCTCTGGCTCTGGAGTCACATATGGGCCAGACCAGGTAAGGTCTGGCAAATTTCCTTCACTAAAAGACATTAGTGAACCAGATGGGTTTTTTCCGACAATCGACAATGATTTCATCATCATCAGTATAATCTTAATTCCAGATTTCTGCTTTTACAAGCGGTACGGTAGCACAGTGGTTAGCACTGCTGCTTCACAGCTCCAGGAACCTGGGTTCGATTCCCGGCTTGGGTCACTGTCTATGTGGAGTTTGCACATTCTCCTCATGTCTGCGTGGGTTTCCTCCGGGTGCTCCGGTTTCATAGAATTATCATAGAAACCCTACAGTGGGAGGAAACCGGAGCACCTGGAGGAAACCCATGCAGACACGAGGAGAATGTGCAAACTCCACACAGACAGTGACCAAAACCGGGAATCGAACCCAGGTCCCTGGAGCTGTGAAGCAGCAGTGCTAACCACTGTGCTACCGTGCCGCCGTGGAGAACCCAGGTCCTCCCACAGTCCAAAGATGTGCGGGTTAGGTTGATTGGCCATGCTAAAATTGCCCCTTAGTGTCCTGAGATGCGTAGGTTAGAGGGATTAGTGGGTAAAATATGTAGGGATATGGGGGTAGGGCCTGGGTGGGGTTGTGTTCGGTGCAGGCGTGATGGGCCTCTTTCTGCACCGTAGGGTTTCTATGATTCTATGAAGATATTTTATATTGAATTCAAATTCCACCCGCTGCCGTGGTGGGATTCGAACCCAGGGCCCCAGAACACTAGCTGAGTTTCTGGATGAATAGTCTAGCAATAATACCATCAGGCCATCGCCTCCCCATCATCACAAGGGGACTGGGGTGTGATTTCAGAATAATGCTTTACAAGAAATCATATGGCTCCATCTCCAACCCTGCATGTCGGTTGTCTTCATTTGCAGCAGTGTTAAGAGACTAAAGAAAGTTAGACCATGGTACACAGATACTATTCAGTCCTCATTTTGGAAGTCTGTATTTTTAATAACTATTATGACTTCTTCTCTTGACATTTAAATAGGAAACTGCCTGTGCAAACTTATACCGCAGGTTCCTTTTGTGCTCTAGCATATTTTCTTACCCCCATTTTTGCCCTTTTCAGCCTCACAACATTACGATCTCTTTCTCTTGCTCCCTTTCTCTCTCTCAGCTGTGTTATTTGGCAACTCGTACCCCAAGTTTATTCAATACATTTTCTAAATTTCATGGAACACGGCAAACGTTACGACAAGTGCGTTAGTGCACTCTTTTAAATCTTGCACACGGACACAGCTTTTGTTGTTCATTTGTTCTTGTGCTTTTCAAAATTGCTTGAAGAGAATATGTAGAAAGCTGAAGTAAAAGTATTGCCCAGGTCCCATGAATGACTAAAATATTTTTTTCAAGAAGTAGCATTTGATAGAGGGAACCAACAAATGAATGACAGCAATCACATTATGAATCAGTTGCAAACTCAAAGCTATCACTTGGAAATAATGAAATTCTGTGTTCAGTTGGGATCAGAAACCACGATGCAAAATGTTACATACAGCACGGAAATGAGCCATTTATAATATCACAAATATATATATATTTTAACATTATTTAGCGTAGCCTCTTATTTTAACATTAGAAATTGTACTTACTGAGGGACAGAACAGATAATGAAAATTTTCAGAAAGCTTTTTGAGAGAATTGTGGCAACCCAATGACCAAATTGTGTGGTTAGAGTGAGGGGCAAATTGACATATGCCACATAATACAAGGCTTCCCAAACTGGTTGTGAGATTGGATTTTTGGAGTTCTATGCTCCAAAGCAGCAATGTCTGCCCTGAAGCTTGGACTAATTTCTGACAGCTACGGTAGTCCTTTAAATCCTCCTGATTTTTTTCTGCTTGTTGGCGGGGCTTAATGAACTGCTCCCTGAGACCTGATTGCTGCTGGAAAAAAAGCTTGGGAAACGATAGATGTTAATTTTTAGTTTGGAGAAACCCTGAGCAACAGAAGCTCCCCCACCTTCAGCGACTCGAGCCTTTCCCCCAACCCCCAGCTACTGAACCTTCCCCAGCACAGCAAATGAATCTTCCCCTCCATCCCATTCCACCCCCCAGCAACTGAATGTGCCATCATCCCCCTCCCCAACCGCTTTCGTATAATCCCAGATTTTCACTCTTGGGAACACATGAAGGCTAAGGCATTAAACTGGAATAACACCAGGAAAAAGTTTGAGAAGCACTGTCATAATAGATTTATTTGAAAATGGTGACACAAAATGTGAGAGTATAGACTGCAGGCAGTGCACGCAAGTGTAAGATCTTTAATGTAGATATTATAGGTATAAATGAAAGAACACCAGACACTGTGATTTTTGTTTTACTTGGTAGCTAAGCCTCATAGTGTGTGGAGGCTGAACTACATTGCTAGGATAAAGAAATGTCATGCCCAATGCAGGCTATTGAAACATTTCTATTATTCCATATGCTCTGAGCAAAGTGCTTTCATTGATGTTGAATTCCCTATTGCTGTGGACCTCAAATCTGAATACACATCTAGAATGTCAATTAGTACCATTTAGTACTTATCAGTTAGTATTATCGATCAGATTGAAACCTTCAAGTGATTTTAAGGGTCTTCGTCGTGACTAGATAAGACTAGACATCATGCATCACTAAAAAAACACTTCATCCTGCAACAGTAGGCTGGTGGTGAGTCTTTTTATTTTTTGTAATCAAACACCATTCCCTTAAATTGTTAGTACATTTGTGTTCTGAACTTTGGTCGGCCTTGTTTTTTTCGCTAAAAGGATGCCTCTATGCCTTGCATAAACACTAATCACTTGTAACCAAGAACTGATGGTATGAGCTCTGACTTGGAATTGCCATCTTTCCATAAAGACCTTGATGTCTTCTACCAGAATAACGCCTTTGAACACATTAAATATGGCGAAGACTGTCAGTGAGGTACAGAGCTTCGCAAAGCTTTTTAATGAGGTAGTACCAAATTGCATATATATTGACAGTAAAATCAAATCCAGTTGTGTTTAGTTTATCTTCGGAAACTCAAGAGCCGACTGACATATTGTGTTGCTCATTTGGAACTGGTTTTCCCAGTTACTAATCTATCTTGGTTGGTTGGTATGGCTACCGGCAAGTATTGTGTAATTTCAATGCAGAGATATTTGAGAGAACCAGCTTGTACTACTTTTTTTGGCTACTTCACAGCTGTACAAATAAAAGACTGAATTCTTGTGCTGATCGCTAATGATTGATGGAGAAGGATGATATTTACTGAGAGATGTAATAAGCGTTTGATTTTGCATTTAAAAAAAATATTTAAAGTTGTGTTCCTTTTGCAGGAGGCGTCTCCCCACTATCATGCTGAAACTTCGGATGGCCCAGAACCTAAAAACAGCAATTACCTTCATTGAGCAAGGACGTATCCTTTTTAAATATTCCCATGGAGCAAAGCTCTAGAAATGTTTTTCTATGCTACTTCATTTGCATTATAGTGGATAACAATTTTTTAAAAAGTTTTTGAAATCTGCCAGTGTGTGGCAACGTGCTGTAAACAGGAGGAAAGAAAGAAAGGCAGCGTTTCAGTTTTATACCAGTCGTGCCCAAGCTTGTAATTATTTTTGAGCTGTAGGCTTCTTGTCTCCCTTTGTTTTACCGGCTGCCAATTTTCGAACCCACTGCTTGGTATCGAGGGTGGCGGTGGCTGCATATTGAGGTGGACTTTGGCAGCTTTCTCTCCTAGTTTCCATCTCTTTCCTCCCAATTGGAATCCTTTTACTGATGCCTTGCTCTGCCTGCCCAGTATCAGGTGCTGAGCTACCATCTGATCCAATTTGAAAGCAGGAAACAGAATGATGGCAATTTTGAATGAACGTGTGTATGACAATTGTAATGGGATATGTCAAAATTAACACATGGGAGTGTCAATTTTCTTAATTTTGTGCGTGAGGTTTATTATTTTACTTTTTTCTTTTATTTTCTACTTTACTGAGTGTTGTCACGTTGCTGGTAGATTACCATTCCCCATGTTTACTATTTTACCATTCAGCTTACATTCTAACATTTGATGAATTTTCTGTGATAAGTCAGGCAATGGACTGTTTGGTAAGGGCAAAGTTTCATGCATGTTATCCACAGTGCATTATTCTATTGTGGAAGCAGCAATTGTATGAGATGACCTGTACTGTTTTAAGATTACAAAGCCTTCTGCAAGTGCACATATTTCTGTTATTAATTACATCCTGAAAGGATATTTTTTTGTTCCTGACTCTTCTCACTGACTCTTTATTCTTTCCCTTTTTCCCATTTTATATGTGGCATTGAAATATGCATGTGCAACATGTAAAACATTACAGATGCATGTCAAAATGTACGCGTGTGAGCGTACACACTCAATTGAAAGGAGTTGGAACTTTTGCAAAATTCCCAGAAAGTGCAAGTTTAGAAAGCTGATTGGAAGATCTTAGCTGTATTTTTGGTTTCATTCATAGAGGCATCCATAAGAGTGAACTAATGGTAAACTTGTAGAAAACTTTGGGTTTCAGGTCCTTTCAACCCAAAATAAAACATAGAATGTATCCTGTGTAGAATGACTGGGATGATGCCAGATTGGAAACTGTAGTGCTATCAATCACCCTCATGTCTGCAAAGGTTTACCGAAGTTTATGAATACATTTTGAGTGGTGCTCATCCCCTTCACATACTTGTCTCTTGTCAAAGGGCTGATTCACCCTGTGCATTTGGGTATGTGATTATAAGGGGCAGTCACATGCACAATCTAACAGGGAAGCAATTATGTTTGATTTGGGCACTCTCTCTCTTCCAATCCAAAAAGCTTATTTTACCCTCGTGCTATTTTCGTCCCTCCACCCATCAGCAGTTTCTGTTTCATGCTCTGTACTTGTTCTTCCTCTGCCAACCTGCCCTAGGTGCTGCTCTCCACCTCTCCCCTTGTCCTGTATTCTTGCTGTTGGTTCCTTTCCAAGACCTTTCTCCCTTCCATCACAGTTTATCTTTACCTATGTCCCAAAGACAGCTCCCCCTGGACCCCACCAAATCCCAGGATTTGTTAATTGTCATCTTTCTATGTAGTAGGGCATTCAACAAAAGTAAGAAATTGGTCAGTAATGGAACAGATTTGAGAATCTTACACAGCAGTGACAGAACGAGAAGGGGAACATGTAAACATGCAGAATGAATGAGAATTCTGCTTGCTACAGATATTTACAACAGAGAAAAATATATGCAAACCACACAGAAAGAAAAGCAATGCAAAGCCATGTTAATTTTTGTGAACTGATCTGAAACATCAAATTAAAAGTGTGCAATAAGTATGAAATAGGTTGGAAGTAATTTCTAATAGCATAGTATGTTTTTTGAAGTCGCAGTCTTTCTCCGTTTTAATTCCATGGTATACAAGAACAAGTTAGGCTTAATTCAGCTTTAACTAACAGAAGTGCCTGATGTACAGTTTTTTGGAACCTCTTGTGAACGTCTCATTCTCATTACGTGATCAAACTGTTTCTATCTTGGTTGAAGTGAATCCTGCATTTCGAGGTGACACATTTGTCTTATTTGCCAGAAAATGGTGATAAAGAACTTAATGAAGCTCAGGCAGCTGGATAAGATCATGTTTACATCGAGCAGATTTACCATGTTGCACTGCAGTTTAGCTGTAAGCGGTAAGATTGAATGAGACCCACTAGTTTCAGTTTAACTCATTGTTGCCTGCACAGCTGCTTTCAGCTGAGATTTTCCTGAGCAAATCTGCTGGGTAGAGAGGTTTTTTTTTTGCTCCCAATTTTCATAGTTTTTGTTGAAACTTTAAAACTTATTTTTGTTCTTTATTGATTTTTACTCTGTCCCTGTCGCCCATCTCTGCATCTTCAATGGCTAGGGCAGAAGGAAGCACTGAGCTTATTTAAAATGGGTTTAGATGCCATGACAGCAATTAACTTTGGGCAATTACTTTAATCTTAGGAAAGATAAATTGTCCTAATATTTTTAATTCTTCAATTTATTTTCCTCTTCCTTATTTGAGGCAGTCCCATGAGGACCTAAATTTCAGTGACACTTTAGGCTTTGGTATCCTGAAAGGCAAAGGCCAAGTCGCCATCATCCCAGATGACCATAGGGGTGGTGATTTAACCTGAGGATCACCACACCTCAGGCGAGGAGTAGGGTTGAGAAGGCAGGACCTTCTTGCTGAATCTCTAGAATTATTCATTTGTTTTAAAATAAGCTTTTGTGCTGGAAAGAAATATTGGAAGTTCAAACATTTCTCTAAATTGACTTAATTTTGTTTCATATTGTGAATTTAAAAATGTTATAGATTTTCTGCAGATGTTCTTTGAGACTGCCAAGTGCATTCAACATTTGCACAGTCCCTATTATCTTCAGTCATCCCAGGCTTCTATGAGACTTCTCTGGAAACTTGTGATGATTTTTCTGTTGCTGTTAGATCCATTGTTTGCTTAGGTGTTTCTGTATGTTGTAACTTTTCTGAAGTGTCTGGTAATTTGTTTAATCACACAGCTAACAATAATTTATTATTGAGTTTTTAACCAATACATTCACATTTGACTCTCACATCCACTGTGACCCTTCTCTTCGTTGATGTATATGTTCACACGCATACACATGATCTTTTCATAGCTGGATTGAAATCATGCCACATGAGTTTGTATTGGGAAAGATTTGACCTCAACTACATTGAGCTTTAAGCATGGCCTTTCCCAAAGGAACTTCTTCAGGATCATTCTGTGAAATCTCATGTTCAATACTACACATATGGTTGCTCTTTTATTTGGCTAAAGATTCCTTTTGTCCGTTTTGACTTTTCTTTCATGTTGTCTTTGTAGCACTGTATGTTCCTGGTTCACACATCTGTTTGTCCAGTGGTGACCTTGGTGATGAGATTTTTCAATATTACCCAAAGCTTTTACTTTTTCCCCTCATATTAATTTCACTTGTGTTGTCCAAACCCAGTGCTCGCATTGGTTCCTGCTGTTCACCTGTCTCTCGGCACAATTGTGGCACTCCGTTACCTCATCCAGGTCACAATTATTTAGCCATGAGCCAAGAAAAGAAGTAATGTCAGATGACTCAAATCCTATTCTAACTAAACCTGGCCTTGTCCTTTGTGGATGTCCACACGAACTTACATGTGCAAATGCCATGGCAAGCAATAAAGGACAGGAGTCTAAATGCAGGAGTGTGGAAACCTAATGTTGCATCCCAAATCCCTGTGTTGGCTGTGACAAGATAACAAAGTACAGACTGTAGCTGAACTTGCAAACTCCTCATTTCAAATGTTGAGTGACCCTGATATCATAAACTTGCCCATTATTTAGCTTGAGGAAGTTTGATATTGTTTGCTGTCTAGGATTAAAATTATGAGGGGTTGAGATGGAGTCAATGGCAGGACCCTATTCCCCTAGGTTGAGGAGGTCTATAATCAGATAGGAGGTTTAGAAGGGACTTGAACTGAATTTCTTTGCACCTGGCCGCTGGGGATCTGGAGCTCACTGCCTGAAAAGCTGGTGAGGCAGAAACCCTCATTACAAAGTACTTGGATTTTTGCACGTTGTTGCCTTTAAGGTTACAGACCAAAAGCTGGAAAGTGGGATTAGGCTTGATGACTATTTGTTGGCTGGCATGGACACAATGAGCTGAATTGCCTCCCTCCATCTATGTTGTAAGTCTCTATGTTTCTTCAGGAAAATAATAATTGCTGTCTTTCCTCATTCACCTCATACTTTTTACTTTTAGTTTGATTTCACCTGACTGCATTATATAACTTGAACTTTGATCTTAGTTGGAATGAAAATGTGGTGAACTTGTTTACAAGGACTGATGGCAGCTTTGTAAACCTTGTATTGATAGGTTTCTGATGCTGCTGGCTTGATGTATGTTGGGTTATGTTGTGGAATGCAGCTGATGGTGGAGGAAAGAGGTGAATGCTGTCTTGTTTTCCAACCAAAGTGCCTTTAATTTATCACCTCATTGTTCTTGCCTTTGCCACCACAAATGAAAGACCTGCAACCGCCACAGCACACCCAATATGAATTTCTCAATCTGACATCTTCAGGCATGATCCAAGAAGTCTTTAACTGTACTTCTTGTTTCCCTTTCCTCCCCAGTCAAGTAGACTTGTTCAAAAGTGTAAAAGACTAATACTATGTCACTTAACAAAAAGCCAAGCATTGCAGTCAAGTAATATTCATCATTTTGGCTAAGGTGTTTTGGAAAAAAAAACTTCCATTACACAGCATTCTTCATGAAATTTGGGCAAAGATATCTGTGAAAGAATATTTATTTTCTCTTTGTCTATTCTTGACAAAAGAGGGAGGCCACGAGGCACTTTGGCACAGACCAGATGGGAAAAATTGGAGCAGGTACCAGTTCAGACTCCTCTTATATTCTTGTGGTTGTTTACAAGGACAATTGATGGAAGATCTGGTTGAGGGTATTAATGAGAATGAATCAATGATAAAATGTAATTCTTTAAATATTAAATTGAAAAGCTGTGAACTTCTATAAGTTCTCCTTTGGTTAATTTTTTTTTGCATTTCCATGGTCCGATTGTAAAATCAATTTTGTATTTTTTTGCAGTAGTTGCCAACTCATTTTTTGAAAAAGCTTTCCAATTTGAGAAGTTAGTTCAGATACTATGGTATGACTATATAAATTCATAATTATACGTAAATAATTTATTTTGAGCTTCTGGACTTGCTCCAATGATTTACAATGTAGGTTTATGGCTTTTTAGAGTAGCACAGCCTGGTGTTACTTTTTTAGTAGCCAATAAAGGCAGCTGTTAAAAAAAAGTTCTCAGTAGATGCAAATATTGGAAGCAAAACTCTTCATGTATCGTGTTATTTTCAGTCTGCATTGTGTCTACAGAGATTTTGATTTTTTTTTTTGAGGTGAGGAGAAGTATTTTGGGTCACTGATTGTTTTTCTATGTAGCAGGACTTGATTTTGTGGTTTCATTGCAGTATTTCCCCTGATTTCTTTGGAGGTTTTTGCCTCCCATGATTTGGCTCTGTAGCTGCAGAAGATTCTCTGCCTTTTATTTGGCTTGTATGTCACTGAATAACTATCTGGATTCTAATCCCTACCATATATTCTTCTGCACCTTCTAGGCCATAAGAACTAAGCCAATTGTATTCCAGCTGAAAGCAGCTAGCTCTGCACAGACTGATTATCAAATCTCATATCTGGACTCTGGATCTTGTCTTGTGCATTCACTCATGAAGCCAGCTGGGGTCTTATAAGAAAATCCATGTCATACAATGTTCTTTAAACCTCTAGATTTAACTCGTTAACATTGAATACATTCTTGGCAAATGTTTTCTCATTTGTCCTGCAAGAAATTCACCTTTAGTTTTACAGTATGAATGCTTCAGCTGTTCAAGTTAATCACACCCCTAGTTCAAAGGAACAAGGGGTGTATTGTTCTCTTTGGTAGTGGTCAGGTGAATGATCTGCTTTGAACACAGATTTTTTTCCTTCGGAGTAATTGTCCTGTTGTTTATACAACATATACAGGTACTGAACATCTAATTTCCCTGCAATTGACTGCAGTAATCACATTGTAAAATCCTTCATTGTGCTTCAGTAAAGAGCACAAATCCTGTGCTCAACTGTCAGCCTTAGAGTCCTGCAAGGTACTCCTGAAAAATGCCGCGATGTGCAGCAGACTGATTTCCGTTCTCTGACCCTGCAAGTATGTGTGGAGGCATGCAGGTAAGCAGCAAATTGGGCATGTCTTTGTAGTCCTCATGGTCAAATAAACTGCCAACACTCTGAGCCTACAGTACTTTACAGTACAGTATTTAAGCAAGATGTAGAGACCATACTCTCATCGACAAAAAAATCTCAAAAACAGTTCTGTCAACCTTCTCCCTGTGGAGTGTAAGGGTAAGGACAGCATATTTCCTTCCCTAAAGGACATGAGTGAACCAGATGGGTTTTTACGACAATCGATAATTTCATGGTCAGTATTACTGAGATTAGCATTCAATTCCAGATTTGTTATTTGAATTTAAATTCCACATGCTTTCATGGTAGGATTTGAGCCTCTCTGCTCAGAGCAATAGCCTGGACCTCTGGATTACTCGCCTATCATCTACTCCAAGTTCAGGGATCCTAGCAGACTTTGCTGACTAGGTTCAAGCAATGAGGTTGGTTAAAATGTTAGTTTGTGCAATTAATGCTGTATTCAGTTAAATCTCTGTGTGTTCTCCATTTATGTTGTTAAATACAAGAAAATAAATAATTTCATGGGTTGAAATTTGTCAGAAAACAAGAATCAAAGCAAGATAGACTTGTCATACATTAAGGTCATCCAAATGTGAAAAGGTTGTAGGAGATGTAATATTACTCAACAGCTGTACACCAAGAGCTATTTTAATTTGTTAATTTGATTAATTTTCATCAGGCAATGAATTGCTGACCACTGAATATTAGTTCAGCCAATTGTTGGTGAACAAAGGAAACACTTTTTCTGTGGGAGTAAAATATTTTCATGCTGTTTAATTTGTAAAATAATTAAAACATATTTTTCTAAACATTATTTCTGTAAATTGTTGCTTTGCATAAGTATGAAGAGTTTAGAGGATGTTTTCAACCCTCAAAAGTAGAGCTGCAAGATAATGTCTCATGAAACAACTTTCTCTTGCCTCCTCTAACTTCGTTGCCAACAAAACTGCAAAGAGCTCACAGACTAAATTGGCACTATGATTGAGACCATCAATTCAGCTGCCAGTTTGGCATCTATCGCACACCCCTCCCCTCCAACCATTCAAGCTGAGCTGCTCCTGGTCCAAGCCCTGAACCTGCATGTTTCCTTTCTATGTCCCCAAGTTAATTTTGTGCATGGGATCCACTTTCTGCTGTCGACCCAAACTGCTGTTTACCTATCTTCCCTTCCTGACTCCACCTCCGAACTGACTTTGCTACTCTATCCTTGGGTATTGGGCCCTTTTTCAAAACTGTTACCAACCTGTTCTATCCTGAGTCATTCTGTTCTTGCAAATTGTGATACATCCAAAATCTGTATTTCAATCTCTCTAATCAGATTTCTGCCTCTCTTATCATACTGAAATTGTCTCGCATCTGAAGATAGGGTGTGGGCTTCCATGTATTTGCTGATCATTCCCAGCTTTTACGTCTTTGACCTGCTTCAATCCCTTTAGCATTACTGTATTGTTTATTGCTTGTTTGAAATCCAGTCTGGATGAGCCACAAATTCTTCCTTTAAAGCACTGGTAGGACTAAGGCCATTCCCTTCAATTCCTGCCAAAATTGCGCTCTTTATATCGATTCTATACCTCTACCTGGCCACTGACCTATGTTCGACCAGGCTGTACATAGCCCTGACATCCTATTTGAACCTGAGCTGAATTTTCAACCCTATAATCTTCCTTGTCACCTGGACTGCCTACTTCTACCTCCAAAGTATTGCTGTCTCCTCCTCTGCCCTAGCTCACCTGCCCAAATTCTCATCTTTTTACCTCCAGACTTAAACACTCCTCCCATTTTACTCCTTTCATGAACTTGAGCTTATCCATTGCTTGTTTCTTGAGCTGCACCAAGTCGTCCTCATCCAGTACCAGAGTGTTGAATTTCTAAATGCTTACGTTTTTAAATCCATCCAATCTTTTCCACTCTTTATCTCTGGCATATTCTCCAGCCCGATAACCGTCCTGAGAAATTGGCATTCCTCCACCTCTGACCTACTGTGAATCCTCCACTCTTTCTAACCTAGCAATGATTGCTTGGTTTGTAGGTATCTAACCCTAAGTTCTGGAATTCCCTGCCTTTATCTGTCTGCTTGTACACTTCCCCATTGTCCTTCAAAACTCACCTCAGAACAAGCTTTTATTCTCCTCTCTTCTCCTGTGGCTCAGTGCCAATTTTTGCCTGACTGCTTCTTCGAGTACCTTGTTTTATATCTGTGTTAAAGGCAATGTATAAATGTGAGTGCTGCAGCAATAGTTGTCATCATGAAGATTGTTGACGTAAAGTCACAGACACGTCTTTGTCATTGGGACACAAAGTTGTGACTGAAGTAAGAACAATGTAGTTCCCAGGTATACAGCAGATGTTCTAACCAGTACAAAGGAGGGGATCTGGTCTCTCAACCATTGTGCTCCAAAATGCCTTGGGCTTCATTGCTTTTATTGTGAACTTGCCAATCAGGCCTTATAATCATTCCTTATTGTAATCTGTACCAAACTTGTCAGTGTCAGTATTTCATTTAAAACTTCGTGTATGAAATGTACTACATCTAGTCACTATCCAACCATATTTCTTCCAGGAATATTGCAATAAAATAGCTTTATCTTGAAACATTTGCTCATTCTAGGGACTTTGTATAGTCATATCTGTGGAATGAAATTTCCTGCCACTAAACAAAAGAGGGGAGGGGTGATTGTCCCAGCGCACTGTGTTGCTCGAGTAGCGCAGTGGGCTGGGAGACAGCAATGGGGGCCGTTTCGCAGGCTTCCCATTGGGCGTCACGGCCTCTGCGGATCTCTGGTACTAAGTTTTTTTTGTGTAATCAGCTCTGCGCTGGAAATCGGCCAGTGATGCGGGGGTTGCGGGGCTGGTCAGCAATCAGGCTGGCTAGCGATCTGGAGGCCAGCAATGGCGGGGGGGGCCACTGCGCATGTGCCGATCTCCGCATTGACAGATTGACGCATGTATCGTGGGCCCACTCAGCGCTATGCTGCAGACTCTCGGGCAGGATTAGGCCCCACCCCCAGATTTTCAGAATGAATCCGCTAGGGCACTGTGTGATGCACAGTGTGAATCTTCTTACTGTGCTTACCCCAGTCCAACGCCGGCATCTCCACATCATGACTACCATCGACGATGCACAGTGTGTCAGAGATTCATTCTGGAAATTACACGAAAAATACTGGCAGGATTCACTCCCATTTTCCCGCATGTTGGGAACTTAGAATTGTTTTCGGGAGAATCCCGGTCAAGATCTTTGAATTTACAGACTGCGTTTGATCCTTGTTCTGCTGGGAGCAAGTCCAGGTAGGGTTGGGTGCTATATATAGTAAAATACAATTTGGACCTGGCAGCATCCCTACTTTTTTGTGCAGAAGGCATGGAAGGAGGGGCATCATCAAAATTTGTGCCATAGATTGTCCGTTGTCAGAGCACTCGTCTACCAAAATTGGGTTAAATTTATAGATTTGTGGGTTACATTTCTTTAGTCTTTTGATTGGTTTTGAACTTCCCTATCCTGATACAGACAGGAATTTTAGTTATATTTCATCTGTTCTATTGTTCGTGGGCACCCCATGTCTTTCTGTCTCTCTTTTTCTCCCTCTCGCAACATGAACTTTACTCGTGGAGAGCCCTGTGCTCCTGAGTTAAAGACCAGCAAGTCCTTTGACGAATGACAGTCGTGGATCAGTGTCCTGAGAGGTTGGTGTTATTCAGTGTTCAGAAAATCCCTGGTCTATCCTCGTGTATCCAGGTTCCTTCTATCAAGGAAAAGACTAAAAGAGTGTTCAAAACTTGACTCAAAATCCATGTTTCATGTAATTAAATATTGAACGGGTTCGGGTGAATACATAAGAAACTGGTCAATAAGTGGATATTGTAAATTCAATTATTGTCTTACTTTAGTCAATTTACAAATCGGTCTTTTCAGTTTAGAAGTGGCTAAATCTTAAAATAATTTGAACTTGCAAGTGTTAAAATTTCCTTCACACCGTACATAGCTTGTATTTGCTGTTACTCATAAACACCCTTCAAAGAAATTATATAACACCACAAGTTTTTCTCTCAGGTTTAATGAGACTTCACCTGGAGTACTGGGGCTAGTTTTTGCCTCCTTACTTGAGGAGGGATATACTTAGATGTGTAGCAGTCCGAAGAAGGTTCACCAGGCTGAAAACTGGGAAGAAACTGTTTATGATGAAAGATTGAGCTGGTTGCGTCTATATTCTTTGAGTTTAGATGAATAAAAAGTGATCTTATTGAAACATGCAAGATTCTGAGGGAGATTGACAGGGTAGATGCTGAGAGGATATTTTCCACTTGTGGAGGGGGGGTGGGCGGAATCTAGAACTAAGGGGCACAGTTTCAAAGTAAGACATCTCCCATTTAAGACAAGGAGGAATTTCTTCTCTGTCATTGATCTTTGGAATTCACTACCCCAGAGAGCAGTGAAGACTGGGTTATTAAATACAGTTAGTCCCTATCTTAAATTGCTTAATTTCAGCGTTATTTTGCTTTAGTGTCAGGCTGATATCGCACTTGGCATCGGGATTTCCATTTTGATTTTGTTTTACACTGGAACCGATGTAGTCCTGCATGACTAATTACCTCAGTAATTACCTCATTGAATATTTTTAAGGCAAGGATAGATACATTTTTGAACAGTAACGGAATTAAGGGTTATGGTGAGCGGGCGGGTAAGTGGAGCTGAGTGCACAAAAAGATCAGCCATGATCTTATTGAGTGACGGAGCAGGCTCGAGGGGCCAGATGGCCTACTCCTGTTCCTTGTTCTTATGTTCTTATGACCTGATCATTGCCACTTGGAATGGTCTCTCCCTCTAGCCAGTGCACTTGTCAGTGTGCTCACCAGTCTGCTCTGTGAGCTGATCCTCTCCCGCTTGCCGACCTCCTCATGCTTGCCAATGCTCCTGCTTGCTGGCTCTCTCATTCGCTCCTTCCTTCCCTGACCTTTCTGTTTGCTGCTTTACTGTCCTACCCTCTCTGACCAGGCTACATCCTGGTGAACCTTCTTTGCACTCTTCAAAGCTTCCACGTCCTTCTGTGGTGTGGTGACCAGAACTGCACGCAAATCTCCAAATGCAGCCTAACCAAGGTTTTATATAGCTGCAAAATGATTTCCCAACTTTTGTACTCAATGCCCCGGCTGATGAAGGCAAGCATGCCATATGCCTTCTTAATCATCTTGGCCACCTGCGTTGCCTCTTTTAGAGATCTGTGGACCTGCATGCCCAGATCCTCCTATATGTTAATGTTCCTAAGGGTTCTGCAATTTACAGTATAATTCACACCTAAATTTGACCCTCCAAAATGCATCACCTCACATTTGTCCAGGTTAAACTCCATCTGCCATCTCCAGTCTGCAATCTATCTCTATCCTGTAGTATCCTCTGACGATCCCCGGCACTATCAGCAACTCCACCAATCTTCGTGTCATCCGCAAACTTACGAATCAGACCACCCACATCTTCCTCCAGATCATTTATATATACTACAAACAACAGAGGTCCCAGCACTAATCCCTGGGGAACACCATTAGCTATAGATCTCCATTCTGAAAAACACCCTTCCACTGTCTTTCTATAACCAAGCCAGTTCTGTATCCATCTAACCAGCCCACCCCGAATCTCATGTGATTTTAGTTTTTGTGCCAGTCTGCCATGTGGGACCTTGTCAAACGCCTTACTAAAGTCCATATCAACTGCATCCACAGCCCTTCCCTCATCAACTATCTTTGTCACTTCTTCAAAAATCTCAATCAAGTTGGTGAGACATGACCATCCCTGGACGAAACCATGCAGTCTGTCACTAACTAGTCCTTTATCCTCCAAATGTGCTTTTATCTTGTCCCTTGATATCTTCTCCAAAAGCTTCCCCACCACTGATGTCAGGCTCACTGGCCTATAATTTCCTGGATTATCCCTGCTTGCTTCCTTAACCAAGGGAACAACATTGGCTATTCTCCAGTCCTCTGGAACCTCACCTGTGGTCAAAGAGGATGTGAAGATATTTGTTAAGGCCCCAGCTATTTCTCCCCTTGCCTTCCATAATACCTAGGATAGATCCAATCCGGCCACTTGTCTACCTTAATGAAATATCTAAGATATATCTAAATATATCTAAAGATATACCTAAATCCTTGAAAACATGTTTTCGCCTCAACTGCTTTCTGTGGTAGCAAATTCCACAGGCTCACCACTCTCTAGATGAAGAAATTTCTTCTCAAGAAATCCTTAAGTGGGAGGGAGAGGAGCCAGAGGTCGTGGTGCATACTGGTACTGCCGACATAGGCAGGAAAGGGGAAGGGGGTATGAAAAGAGAATAGAGGGAGTTAGGTAGGGAGTTAAGTAAAAGGAACGCTAAGGTAGTAATCTCAGGATTGCTACCTGTGCCATGAGACAGTGAGGGAAGCATCACTCTGTGGATGGAGGTTAGGAATAAGGTGGAGGATGAATGAATGGCTGAGGGATTGGAGCAGGGGTCAGGGCTTCAGGTTCCTGGATCATTGGGACCTCTTTAGGGGCAGGTGCAACCTGCACAAAAAGGACGGGTTTCGCTTAAATCCCAGGGGGACCAATATTCTGGCGGGAAGATTTGCTAAGGTTACTGGGGACAGTTTAAACTCGAATGGTTGGGGGTTGGGAATCAAAATGTGGTGACTGGGAGAGAGGAGGTTAGAGTAAAAATAAGAGGGGCTGGTCAGCAGTGTGAGAGGGAGGATAGGTAGGTGAAGGGGAAGGGAAGCTCTCAGACCAAAGGGTTGAGGTGTGTTTATTTTAACGCAAGGAGTATAGTGAACAAAATGGATGAGCTTAGAGCGTGGATCACTACTTGGAAGTGTGATGTGGTGGCCATTACAGAGACTTGTTTATCTCAGGGTCAGGACTGGGTACTTCAAGTGTCGGGTTTCAGATGTTTCAGGAGGGACAGGGAAGGAGGCAAAAGAGGTGGGGGAGTGGCACTGTTGATCAGGGATAGTGTCACAGCTGTAGAAAAGATGGATGCCATGGAAGGATTGCCTACAGAATCTCTGTGGATGGAGGTTAGGAACAAGAAGGGGTCGGTAACTTTACTGGGTGTTTTCTATAGGCCGTCCAATAGTAGCAGAGATGTGGAGGAGCAGATTGGGAAGCAGATTCTGGAGAGTTGTGATAATAACAGAGTGGTCGTGATGGGAGATTTTAATTTCCCAAATATCGATTGGAATATCCCTAGGGTAAGGGGTTTAGATGGAGAGGAGTTTGTTAGGCGTGTTCAGGAGAGCTTCCTGACACAGTATGTGGATAAGCTTACAAGAGGAGAGGCTGTGCTTGATTTGATATTAGGGAATGAAACTGGGCAGGTGTCAGATCTATCAGTGGGAGAGCATTTTGGGGATAGTGGTCATAACTCTATCTCCTTTACACTAGCATTGGAGAGAGATAGGATCAGCCGAGCTAGGAAAGTGTTTATCTGGAGTAAGGGCAACTATGATGCTATTAGGCAGGAAATTAGAGGCATAAATTGGAAGGAGGTTTTCTCAGGGCAATGTACGGAAGAAATGTGGCAATTTTCAAGGAAGATTTGTCTGGAGCTCTGCACGGCAATGTTCTGGTGCGACAGGGGAGTTATGGTAGGTTACAGGAACCGTGGTGCACGAAAGCTGTAACGGATTTAGTCAGGAAGAAAAGAAAAGCCTACAAAAGGTTCAGGGAGCTGGGTAATGTTAGAAATCTAGAAGAGTATACGACTAGTAGGAAGGAACTAGAGGGAAATTAGAAGAGCCAGGAGGGGACATGAGAAGGCCTTGGCAGACAGGATAAAGGAAAACCCCAAGGCATTCTACAATTATATGAAGTGCAAGAGGATAAGATGTGAAGGAGTAGAACCTATCAAATGTGACGGTGGGAAAGTGTATTGAACTGGTTGAAATAGCAGAGGTACTCAATGAATACTTTGCTTCAGTATTCACAGTGGAAAAGGATCTTGGTAGTTGCAGTGCAGACTTGCAGTGGACTGAGAAGATTGAGCATGTGGGCATTAGGAAAGAGGATGTGTTGGAGCTGTTGAAAAGCATCAAGTTAGATAAATCGCCGGGACTGGATGGGATGTACCCCAGGTTACTGTGGGAGGCGAGGGAAGAGATTGCTGATCCTCTGGCGATGATCTTTGCGTCGTCAATGGAGACGGGAGAGGTTTTGGAGGATTGCGGATGTGGTTCCGTTATTCAAGAAAGGGAGAAGAGATAGCCCAGGAAATTATAGACCGGTGAGTCTAACCTCAGTGGTAGGTAAGTTGATGGAGAAGATCCTGAGAGGCAGGATTTATGAACATTTGGAAAGGAATAGTATGACCAGAAGTAGCCAGCACGGCTTTGTCCGAGGTAGATCATGCCGTACGAGTCTGATTGAGTTTTTTGAAGATGTGACTAGATACGTAGACGGAAGAGCAGTAGATGTGGTTTATATGGATTTCAGCAAGGCGTTTGATAAGGTGCCCCATGCAAGGCTTATGGAGAAAGTGAAGGGGCATGGGATACAAGGGGACGTTGCTTTGTGGATTCAGAACTGGCTTGCCCACAGAAGACAAAGAGTGGTTGTAGATGGGTCTTTTTCAGAGTGGAGGTCGGTCACCAGTGGGGTGCCCCAGGGATCTGTTCTGGGACCCTTGCTCTTTGTGATTTTTATAAATGAGCTGGATGAGGAAGTGGAAGGATGGGTTGGCAAGTTTGCTGATGACACAAAGGTTGGTGGTGTTGTGGAGAGTGTAGAAGGATGTTAGCAGTTGCAACGAGACATAGATAAGATGCAAGACTGGGCGGAGAAGTGGCAGATGGACTTCAACCCAGATAAGTGTGTGGTGGTTCATTTTGGCAGGTCGAATAGGATGGAAGAATATAATATTAAGGGTAAGACGCTTGGCAGTGTGGAAGAACAGAGGGATCTTGGGTTCCGGGTTCATAGGACGCTCAAAGCGGCGTCGCAGGTAGAGGCTGTGGTTAAGAAGGCGTATGGAATATTGGCCTTCATCAATAGAGGAATTGAGTTTAGAAATCGGGAGATAATGCTGCAGCTGTATAGGATCCTGGTCAGACCCCACCTGGAGTACTGTGCCCAGTTCTGGTTGCCTCATTACAGAAAGGATGTGGAAGCCATAGAACGGGTGCAGAGGAGATTTACGAGGATGTTGCTGGGATTAAGTGGTATGCCTTATGAGGATAGGTTGAGAGAGCTAGGTCTATTCTCCTTGGAGAGGTGAAGGATGAGAGGTGACCTGATAGAGATGTATAAGATGTTGAGAGGTATTGATCGAGTGGATTCTCAGAGGCTTTTACCCAGGACTGAAATGGTTGTCACGAGAGGCCACAGGTTTAGGGTGCTGGGGAGTACGTATAGAGGAGATGTTAGGGGTAGGTTTTTCACTCAGAGGGTGGTGGGTGCGTGGAATCGGCTGCCGGTAGTGGTGGTGGAAGCGGATTCAGTTGAGTCTTTTAAGATACTTTTGGATAGGTTCATGGAGGTTAGTAAGATAGAGGGTTATAGATGAGCTGAGAAGGTAAGGAAATTGTTCGGCGCAACTTGTGGGCCGAAGGGCCTGTTTGTGCTGTAGCTTTTCTATGTTCTATGTTCATCTCAGTCCTAAATGGTTTACCCTGCATCCTCAAGACTGTGAGCCCTTGATCTGGATTCCCCCACTATCAGGAACACCTTTCCTCCATCTACCAAGTCTAGTCCTGTTAGAATTTTACAGGCTTCTCTGAGATCCCCCCTCATTCTTCTAAGCTGCAGTGAATATAATTATAATTGACTCAATCTCTCCTCATACGTCAGTCCCTCCACCCCAGTAATCAGTCTGATAAACGTTTGTTGCACTCCCCCTATAGCAAGAACATCCTTCCTCAGAAAAGAAGACCAAAACTGGACACACTGTTCCAGGTGTGGTCTGACCAAGGCCCTGTATTACTGCAGCAAAGTATCTCTGCTTCGCATCCTCTCACTGTGAAGGCAAAGATACCATTTCCCTTCTTTACCACCTGCTGCATCTGTATGCTTACTTTCAGTGACTGTTGTGCAAGGACACTCAGGTCTCATTGCACATTTCCTCTCTCAATCTATAGCCGTTCAGATAATCTGTCTTCCCATTTTTGCTACCAAAGTGGATAACCTCATATTTTTTCCCCTTTATACAGCATCTGCCATGCATTTTGTCCACTCACTCAACTAGTTCAAATCACATTGAAGCATCTCTCAATCCTCCTCACAGCTCACTCTCCCACCCAGCTTTGTGTCATCTGCAAATTTGGAGATATTACGTTTGGTCCTAAAATGGTCCTACAGCACCTAATTACAGTTTTTACATTGGTTGTAAATCTGATTTGCTTTCATTTGTTGCACTTTAAGTTGTACTTTCCAGGAACGCAGCGACACATTAAGTGAGAATTACTGAATGTTCCATGTTCAGTTAGACAGCTTTCTGATCTAAAAGGGAGTAAAAGGTTATGGGGGGCAGGCAGGAAAGTAGAGTTAAGACCACAGTCAGATCAGTTGTGATCTTATTGAATGGTGGCGTAGGCTGAAAGGGCAGAATGGCTTACTCCTATTTTCTATGTTCTTGTCTCACCAAACTGAGTTTTAGATTCCGTGGGACGCTCTGGAACCACAAAGAATTAATAAGCCTTGGATAAGCTAGAGGTTAGCACAATGATCAAGGCTTTGCACAGCAAGGCCCCACGAACAGCAAACAACAGAAATGATCTGTTAATCTGTATTCCTTGCATTGCTTGAATGAGCGATATTGGTCAGGACACCAGCATGGTTCTCTGCTCCTTTCCAAAGTCCTGTGGGATTTTCTTTTACATCCAATAGAACTGGTAGACAGGGCCTCTGTTCTATATTTCACACAAAAGACAGCAATGTAACACACTCAGAACTGTACTGAAGTGCTAACCTCTAGATAACCATGTTTATAAAACTCTTTCTTTGTGCAGGAAAAAAACATGTGATTTGTAAACATCCTTTATCCTAATCTGCCTCTGACAAATTATTCCAAATTTCTACCAGTTCTGTGCAGAGTCTGGAAAATTTCAACTCGTAGGAAGTTGACTTAAGGCATAATTATTTAGTTTTTTGTATTTGGGACACAGCATCGGTGCCATGTTAAGTAATTTTAATAAAATTTTGTATTTTAGTGTAGAATTGTAGACAAATTTGTTTCTGCAGCAGACAAGAACTTGTAGGCTGTCCCTTGCACAGCTTTCTTTCTTAAAAAAACCCAAATTGTTCAATAAACTCCCTGCATTTATGGCTCTGTCTTCACCAATTTTTGTCAGAAGAATGGAAGAAATAAAATGGGTGGATGGAATACCATGGAAATTGTTTCCATCATGTGTTGGCTTCTTTAAAAAAAGAACTTGGGTTCATACAGGGCTATTCACAATCCACAGACACCTCAAAGCACTTTAGAACCAATGAAATAATTTTCAAGTGTGGTTACTGTTGTAATGTAGAAAATGTGGCAGCCAAAATTGTGCATAGCAAACACCCACAATCTGAGCAGGTAGACGGGGCCTCGGTTAAATGCCTCATCTGAAAGAAGGCACCTACCTCCGACTGTGTAATACTCCTTTGGTACTGCACTGTAGTGTCTACCTTGATTTTGTGTTCAAGCCCTTAAGTGACTCAGAGTGCTATCATCTGAGCTGCGACTAACACACTTATCTGTTCATACTTGTCACTGGTGCCAGTGAGAATATGTTTAGAGATTGCTTGTGGCCTATTTTGATTATTAATTGCCTCCTTTTGAGTGTTTACTATGTTCTTAGAAAATTGGACCATACTAATCTGTACTGAACCATGTTTACTGAAGTCTGATATTTTAGTCCTAAGCATTTAAAATTGTGCCATGGATAACCTTGTTCTGAACTTCAACCAAAAGTATACTTTTCATTTATTTTTAACCATAAAAGTTTGACATTATGGGTGGAGACATAATTTCTTCATGCAACTTATTCTGAGAAATTGTGCTTGTGACTCAGATTGTTCTGTAACTCTGTGTTTTTCAGTACAATTGCATCAGAAGAATAGGACAGTTTATATTTAGTTAAGTTCATTTTCTTTGCCATAGTATAAATGTCCAGCAAATAATGAAAGAGGAATGGGCTGTTAATATTGTGTAGAAACTTTGTTACGACCTACTTGAGGTTTCTAACTTCCTGGAAAAGCTAACGCTTCAACGCTGCAGGGCTCAGTAACTTCTCTATTTATATTTAAGGTCTACTCAAAATGATGAGATGGTAAAGTGGTAGGTGAACTGTTCACCTCCCCTGATAAGTGACCTCACACTGACCTATTTTCTCCTACCTTTCTTGAAGGTACCAATTCTTATTTGACTCATGCAAGTGGTCATTCTTCCCTATTATTTGAGCCCAGTAAATGTTGGCAGATGCTTTGATCATGGAGGATATTGCAGCCAAGCACAATCCTGTATTTTCTTGATTTCTATGCAAGTGCATTTTCTGGCAAGGGTTGCTTGATGGCATCATGGGTCAGAATTCTGGCTGAACTGCTGTCCGGTTGAGATCCACTGGCGAGATAGTAGAGGCATTGATGTAGCAAAGAAATACAGAGGTAAATGATATGTTGGCCTTCAATGTAAGGGGATTTGAGTACAGGAGTAAAGATATCTTGCTGCAATTGTATAGAGCCATGGTGAGATTGGACCTGGAGCAGAATGTACAGTTTTAGTCTCCTTATCTATGGAAAGATCTATTTGCCAGAGAAGGTATGCAATGGAGTTTCACCCCAGAATACTTATCTGTTCATTTATGTTCATTTCTGTTCACACACACTCACCCACTCTCCCCCCCCCCCCCCCCCCCCCCCCACACACACACACCTGGGATGTGGGATTGCCTTAGAAGGAGAGATTGAAAACAACTGGGCCTATATGTTCAAGACTGAGATTGATAGATTTCTACATATTAAAAACATTGAGGAACACTCCCACCCCAATGTCCTGTGTTGGTGTTCCCATTTTCTCTTCGGTGTCCCCCCCCCTCCCTCCCTCCCTCCCTCCCTCCCACACACAGTTTTTTGGAACTAGCGTATGATGTAAACTACCAATTAAAAAAGGGTTTCACTGAACAGTAGTATCCTGTCTGTGTTGGCTGTTAGTGATTGGATCAAATCCAAAATCGAACCATTTTGGTGCCAGTATAAACTTGGCGAGCCTTCTTTCTGAACAGATCATGACTTAAAGCACAGCCATCTATGTACGGGGTAGGTTTCATATGAAGCCATAGTTGAAAGCAGCACTACATTCTCAGTTTCATCCCTCCTCTCTAATTAAACCATGCAGCCCTCATTGAGTGCTTGTAATAAAGGCAAGTTAGCTCAACTCAGTCAGTCCTGTAGTTCGTATATTGAGCTAGGCTTAGAGTCTTTGATTCAAGAAAATAGATCGATTTTGTGAGAGGGCAACAGATGAGAGTGGATTATGTTTTTGTAAGATTTTTTTCTTGCCAGTGTTAGCAAGCTATATTTGCTTTTTTTTTGTTTGACCATTGGTGGCATTGCCTTGCCCAAAGCTCAGGAATACCCTCTGTATACCTCTTGTACCTCACTTTGCTCCTTTTAAGACACACGTTGGAGGAGAACTATGGCGTAGTAGTAATGTCACTGGACTGGTAATCTAGAGGCTCAGACTAATACTCTGGGGACATAGATTCAAATCCTACCATGGTAGCTGGTGGAATGTATGTTCAATTAATAAATCTGGAATTGAAAATTAGTCTTGCTGATCACTGATTATCATAAAAACCCATTAGGTTCACTAATGTTCGTTAGGGAAGGAAACTTGTTGTCCTTAGTTGGCTTGACCTACGTGTGACTCCAAATCACCAGCAATGTGGTTGACTTTTATCTACCCCTTGAAATAGCCCTGGCAGGCTACTCTGTTCAAGGGCGGTTCAGGATAGTCAACAAATGCTAGCCTTGTCAGCGACTCCCACATCCATGGAAGAATAAGTAAAACCTTATTGTAAAATATATATTTGTTAAAAAAGAAAAATGTGTTGAAAATTCTAACAGAAGGATCTGCTCAAATGTTGTTCTTTGGTTCACAATATCTTGCAGACCTCTTGAAGCAATTTGTCTTCCATTTCCTTCCAAACACCTTTGTAAATGGTATGTGTTTAGTATTTGCCAGTTTAGAGCTTTAACAGCACAATCTTTCAGACCAGTCATAGATCAGTAAAATTGTTCCTTTGTGATATTCACCTACCAATGAAGAGCCTTATATTTCCAAATTTCTTTTCATTCCAGATATAAATCGGTTTCTCAAATCTGCTAATAGAGCCTTCACTAATGCTCTTTGTTGGTAACCTCTTCCACAACTCTGTTATCCTTTGAAGGGGGACAGGGGGGAAGCAATTCATGATTTCCTTTTTTATTAACTTCTACTTTTTCATTTGTGGTGCTGGTAATTGAACCCTTCATTAGTATGCAAGATCAGTTCCTTGTGTTTACTTTGCTTCAAAAGGAAGCCAACCAATGTATAGATCCAGACTTTTGTAGGTTTTCAATACCATCCTGATGCTTACTGATTGCAGGTGAATGCAGTTACCTAATGTAAAATATAATTTAGTGCAGTGTTATGCAATTTATCAGCCTTTAACTATGTGGCCCGTTGGCGAACACAATATTTCTGATTTTTGTTGTTAGGTCCACAATCTCAATATCTCATTCACAAGACCTGTTGTGAACTTCAACATTTCTGAGCATTGTTTGGTAAAATAGTGAAATTGAGAGCAGAGTTTGTGAGTGTATTTTGATGATTGTGAGTGGTTTACTTGGTTCCTGCTTTTGGTTCTCTGCTGAATTGATGTGTAACTTGGGTAAGAAGGTCAATCTTGTGCAACATGGAAGCACCAGCAACATTGTATGGAGTTAGAAATTGACATGGTGAGCCCAAACAATGAGAATAACCATTAGAAGAAATTAAAAGTATGGTTGGAGCCATATCTCGCACAAAGGAAGATGGTTGTGGTTGATTTGATTTGATTTATTATTGTCACATGTATTGGAATACAGTGAAAAGTATTGTTTCATGCACGCTGTACAGACAAAGCATACCGTTCATAGAGTAGAAAGGAGTGGTTGCAGAATGTAGTATTACAGGCATAGCTAGGGTATGGAGAAAGATCACCTGAGTATAAGGTGGGTCCATTCAAAAGTCTGATGGCAGTAGGGAAGAAGCTGTTCTTGAGTCGGTTGGGATATGACCTCAGACTTTTGCATCTTTTTCCCGACAGAAGGTGAGAGTATGTCCGGGTGCATGGGGTCTTTGATTATGCTGGCTGCTTTTCTGAGGCAGCGGGAAGTGTAGACAGAGTCAATGGATGGGAGGCTGGTTTGCGTGATGGACTGGACTTCATTCACAACCCTTTGTAGTTTCTTATGGTCTTGGTCAGAGCAGGAGCCATTTCAAGCTGTGATACATCCAGAAAGTATGCTGTCCATGGTGCATCTGTAACAGCTGGTGAGAGTCGTAGTGGACATGCTGAATTTCCTTAGCCTCCTGAGAAAGTAGAGGCATTGGTGGGCTTTCTTAACTATAGCGTTGATGTGTAGAGACCAGGACAGATTGTTGGTGATCTGGACACCTAGAAACTAGATTATTGTCGTCGCACCAGTTCACCAGATTCTCTATCTCTCTCCTGTACTCCATCTCATCATTGTTTAAGATCTGATCGACGATGGTGGTGTCATCAGCAAACTTGAAAATTGAGTTGGAAGGGAATTTGGCCACACAGTCATTACTGTATAAGGAGTATAGTGAGAGGCTAAGGACACAGCCTTGCAGGGCACCGGTATTGAGGATAATCGTGGCAGAGATGTAGCTGCCTATCGTGACTGATTGCAGTTGTTAGAGGTCAGTCATCTCAGCTCCAGGTCATCACTGCAGGAGTTCCTCAGTGTAATGTCCTAGGCTCAACCATCTTCAGCTGCTTCCTCCATCACTCCTTTCCAACATAAGGTCTGAACTTAGGATATTCGCTGATAACTACACCGTGTTCAGCACCATTCATAACTCCTCAAATACTGAAGCAGTCTATGTTCAAATGCAGCATGGACTATAACTAGACTTGGGTTGACAAGTGGCAAGTAACATTTGCACCATGCGAGTGCGAGGCTATGGCCATCTCCAACAAGAGCAAACCTTAACATTGCCCCTTGACATTCAGCAGCATTACCATTGCTGAATCCCCCACTATCAACATCCTGGGGATTACCATTGACCAGAAACTGAACCGGACTAACCATATAAATACTGTGGCTACAAGAACAGTAAGAAGTTTAACAACACCAGGTTAAAGTCCAACAGGTTTATGTGGTAGCAAAAGCCACACAAGTGTGTGGCTTTTGCTACCAAATAAACCTGTTGGACTTTAACCTGGTGTTGTTAAACTTCTTACTGTGTTTACCCCAGTCCAACGCCGGCATCTCCACATTACAAGAACAGGTCAGAGGCTAGGAATTCTGTGGCGAGTAACCTACTGCCTGACTCCTGAAAGCCTGTCCAAAATCTACAAGGCAAAAGTCAGGAGTGTGATGGAATACTCTTTATTTGCCTGGATGAGTGCAGCTCCACTAACACTCAAGAGGCTCGATGCCATTGAGGACAAAGCAGCTCGCTTGATTCGTACCCCATCCACAAACATTCAATCCCTCCACCACCAACATACATTGACAGCAATGTGTACCATCTACAAGATGCACTGCAGGAACTCACCAAACCCACGATTACTACCATTTTGAAGGACAAGGTCAGCAGATATGTGGGATCGCCACACAGAATCACGAAAGTATTGCAGTGCAGAAGGAGGCCATGCAACCCATAGTGTCTGCACGAGCTCTGCAAATGAGCATTATGACTTAATCCCATTCTTCTGCCTTTTCCCTGTGCCCTTGCACATTGTTTCTATTCAAATGATCATCCAATGCCTCAATTAAACCTGCCTCCAGCACACTTCCAGACAGTGCATTCCAGACACGAACCACTCATTGTATTAAAAAGCTTTTTTCTCACATCCTCCTTTTGCAAATCACTTTAAATCTGTGCCCTCTTATTCTTGATCCTTTTACGAGCGGGAACAGTTTCTGCCAATTTGTTTGGTTCAGCCCCCTCATGATTTTAAACACCTTGATCAAGTTTCTTGGTCTTCTCTTTTCTGAGGAGAACAGTCCCAACTTCTCCAATCTATCATCTTAATGGAAGTTTCTCATCCCTGGAACCATTCTTGTAAATCCCTTCTGCACTCACTCCAATGTGTTCACATCCTTCCTAAAGTCTGGCACTCAGAACTTTATACAATCCTCCAGCTGAGGTCTAACTAGTATCATGTATAATTTGAGCATAACCTCTCTGCTCTATTAATAAAGCTCTGGATACTGTAGCTCTATTAATTGCTATCTTCACCTATCCTATCACCTTCAATGATTTATGTTCATATACACTCAAGTCCCTCTGCACCTGCCCCCCCTTTAGAATTGTATCCCTTATTTTGGATTGTTGGACCTTGTTCGACTTAGCAAAATGCATCACCTCACACTTCTCTGCATTGAACTTCCCATCTGCCACACATCTGCACACCCCACCAACTTAACTTGTCTGTGTCCTTTTGAAATTCTACATTATCCTCCTCATAGTTTACAATGCTTCCAAGTTTTGTATCATCTGCAAACTTTGAAATTGTGCCCTGCACACCAAGATATAGATCATTAATTTCTATCAGGAAAAGCAAGGGTAACAATACTGACCCCTTGGGAACTCAACTACAGTCCTTCCTCCAGTCCGAAAAATATCTACTGACTGTTTCCCTCTGTTTCCTGTTACTTGGCCAATTTTGTGTCCGTGTTGCTGTTGTCCCTTTTATTCCATGCGCTATAACTTTTCTCTCAAGCCGTTGTGTGGTACTGAATCGAATACCTTTTGAAAGTCTATCCACATCAACAGCATTACCCTCATCGACCCTTCCTGCTGCTACTTTGAAAAAACACCAAGTTATTTAAACATAATTTCCCTGTTAGAAATCCATGCTGCCTCTTCCTAATCAACCCATAGTTTTCCATATGACTACCGATTCTATCCAGAATAATTGTCTCAAGAAGCTTGCCCATTATGGATGTGAGCAGACCGGTCAGTTATTGCTGGGCTTATCCTTACATCCTGCTTTGGATAAGCCCATTGAGATGTTCCCCTCCAAACCACTCACCATCCTGATTTAGAAATATATCTCTGCTCCTTCAGTGTCTCTAGGTCAAAATCCTGGAACTCTCTCCTTAACAGCACTTTGAGTGCATCTATACCACATGGATTGCAGTGGTTCAAGAAGGCAGCTCATTACCACCTTCTCAAGGGCAATTAGGAATGGGCAGTAAATGCTGGCCTCGCCAGCGAAGCACATGCCATTTGAATGATTTAAAAGAAAAGGAACAGTCGAACTTGCTTTGTCATTCAACTTGATCATGGTTGAAATTCCATAAACTGCAATCCCTATGTCCTTTAATTATCTATTACAGACTTAAATGTATTCAGAAGTCAAGCATCCACAATCCTCTGGGGTAGAGAATTCCAAGATTCACAACCCTTTCAGGGAAGAAATTTCTCCTTGTCTCAGTCCTAAATTATTGGCCCCCTATCCTGAGATTGTGCTTGTTGTTGATGTTGTTGATTCCCTGAGCAATGGAAACAATCTCTTATGTCCACTTGATCAAGTTGCTTCATAATTCTGTAAGTTTCAATGAGATTGTCTCTCATTCTTTTAAACTCCAGAGAATATAAACTCATTATACTCAGACTCTCATCAAATGCCATCACTCTCATCCCAGGGACCAATTTTGTGAAACTTTGCTGTACCACCTTCATTGCGATATACCCTCTCTTAAATGGGGGGACCCAAGCTTCACACAGTATTCCAGATGTGGTCTCACCAAACCCCTGTACAACTTCAGCAAGACTTCCTTATTCTTGTACCCCTTTTGCAATGAAGACCAATGTACCATTTGCCAACCAAACAGGGCACACCACAGTAAAGGGCAAGTAGCAACTAGCATTTTCTGAATGGAGGACTGTGGTATGCTATTTGACAAGATCATGTATGATCTAATTGTGGTCTAAACTCCACTTCCCTGTCTAACTTCTGTACCCTTTGACTCTTGTCAGTCAAGAATCTATTTAACCCAGCCTTAAAAATATTCAGTGACTGTATCTTCACTGCACTCTCGGTGAGAGAGTTCCAGACTCATGACCTTTTGAGAGAAAAAAAATTCTCATCTCCGTTTTAAATGATCTTATTTTGAAACTGTGCCCTCTAATTTTAATCTTGCTGTTGAAGTTGTCTAGGTAGAGAGCAGGGATTGCGTGTGTCTGAATAGAGAGCAGGAGCATCATAATACTGAGCAGGGCTGTGAAATGGGTGTCTGGATGAGGAGTTGGCGTTTGGGGAAGCAGTGTTTTGCCTTGTGCAAGTCAGCTGCTTTAGTTACTCGGATTAAGTCAAAGCACTACTTGCAACTGTTACACAAAAATATTACATAACATATAGATTTACAGCATAGAAATTGGGTCTTTTGGTCCAACTTGTCTATGCTGGTGTTTATTCACTGAGTGTCCTTTCACTCTGCTTTATCTAACTCCATCAACATTCTTCTATGCCTAATAAAATATTTATTAGCTGAAAAGTACTTTAGAACATCCTGAGGCTGTGAAAGTTGCTGTGTAAAAACAAGTTTTTCTGCAAGATGTGATCAGCATATAGTCGACATTAAAATACACATTTTAATACAAAGTTGAATTGACACATTTTGGTAAACTCAGTACTACCACTTACAAGTACTAGCTTGTCTCAATGTTAGCATGTGTTATTGAGTTAGAAATGAGAATACATTTCCTTTTAAACCCGCCCCATCATTTCTCAGTTCTGCACACTCTATTTGCATATAATAGACAAGCATCAAGTCCGATGGTTGACTGCTTTTGGATGTTTTACCTACTAAGAAGTGGGATGTGCATGAACTGCCATACGGGTTAGCCAACTTATGCTTATCAACTCCCCCCAAGTTGTATTTATGCTGTTTCCCTCAAGTACTGATTGTGGTGGTGAGCTTCACATTCTCATTTTCTGTATAAAGCAGTTTCTCCTGAATTACCGACTGGACTTATTAGTGACGACCTTTTAATTGTGGTCTCAATTCTGATTTCTCCTACAAGTTGAAAAATAATCTCCACGTCTACCGTCTCAAGCTATTTCATAATTTTAAAGACCTCCATCAGTTCTTCCCTCAATCGGAGACCGAGCCCGATTGTTCCTGATAGATGGACCTTTGTGAATTCTTAATTCCGATATCATTTGAGTCAACGTTTTTTGCATCTTTGCCAGCGCCCATGTGATATATTTTTTATAATATGGAGATCAGAACTGTGCCCAGTGTTCTCAGAATTATTGAAAAAGCTTCTGAACAGGTTTAACATATCTATAATTCCATCCCACTAAGAATGAACTCTATTTTTTTTTTCATGGCCTATTAACCTACGTTGCTACCTTCAGCAATCTATGGATTTGTACCGTCAGATTTGTCTATCCTTTGTTCTTCATCCGAACACTCAAAGAATTATGTAGCTTCTATATTCTTTGTACCAAATTATACCACCAGAAACTTTTGTCATATTAAAGTTAATTTTCTGTTGTTGCTATACCTGTTAACATGTACGGTTTCTGTTTCAAACACCAATGATTTGATTTTGATTTAATTTATTATTGTCACATGTATTAACATACAGTGGGAAGTATTGTTTCTTGCATGCGATACAGACAAAACATACCGTTCATAGAGAAGGAAACGAGAGAGTGCAGAGTTACAGTCACAGCTAGGTTGTAGAGAAAGATCAACTTAATGCAAAGTAAGTCCATTCAAAAGTCTGACAGCAGCAGGGAAGAAGCTGTTCTTGAGTCAGTTAGTATGTGACCTCAGACTTTTGTATCTTTTTCCTGAAGGAAGAAAGTGGAAGAGAGAATGTCCGGAGTGCGTGGGGTCCCTAATTATGCTGGCTGCTTTGCCGAGGCAGCGGAAAGTGTAGACAGAGTCAATGGATGGGAGGCTGGTTTGCGTGAAGGATTGGGCTACTTTCACGATCTTTTGTAGTTCCTTGCGGTCTTGGGTAGAGCAGGAGCCGTACCAAGCTGTGATACAACCAGAAAGAATGCTTTCTATGGTGCATCTGCAAACGTTGGTGAGAGTCGTAGCTGACATGCCAAATTTCCAAATGGAAACTAATGGTGCAATAATTAAAATTGGGGCATCTTAGTTGACCAGAATTAGAGGAGTGATGACATTTGGAGGATTTTTGGGCTAGTGGAGATTAAAGGAAGGGGCAATGGGGTCGTGGAGGAATTTGAATATAAGGATAAGAATTTTAAAAAAAAATTAAAAGCTTTGCTGAACTTAGTGCTGGTCTTAAGTCAGAGAGCATGGGCATTAGGGGCAGGGTAGGCCATAGGTTGTGGGTCTGGGGGATGGTAATCTCTGTGTGATGGTCATAGTTGAACAGGATTTGATGAGATTAAGGACATGGGCAGCAGAGGTTTGGATTACCTCAAGTTTATGGAAGGCATAATGTGGGAAACAGGCCAGGAGTGCCTTCGTAAAGGTCACAAAGGCATGGATGAGGGTTTCAGTAGCAGATGACTTTAGGCAGGGGCAGGGTTGGGTGCTGTCACAGAGGTGGAACTGGATGATTTTGCTGATGGCCTGGCTATATGGTTGGCAACTCATCTCGGGGTCAGATGTAACATCAAGGTTGTAAACAGTCTGGTTCAATCTCAGACCATTACCAGGATTAAGGACGGATTTGATTTGATTTACTATCGTCACATGTATACAGTGAAAAGTATTGTTTCTTGCACTGTACAGACAAAGCATGCCGTTCATTGAGTACATAGGGGAGAAGGAGAGGGTGCAGAATATAGTGTTACAGTCATAGCTAGGGTGTAGAGAAAGATCAACTTAATATATGATGGGTCCACTCAAAGGTTTGATGGCAGCAGGGAAGAAGCTGTTGTTGAGTTGTTTGGTACGTGATTTCAGACTTGGTGGCTCGGGAGCAGAGTCTGTAATGAGGACTGAAGGCAATGGCATCTGTCCTCCCAATATTTAGTTGGAGGAAATTTCTATTTATTTGGGACTGGATGCTGAACAGCTCTGTTAATTAGCAACAGTGGAGGAGTTGAGATGGTGATGGTGAGGTAACTTCAGGTGCTCTGACTTCAGATGATGTCACCAAGGGGCAGCATGTAGATCAGAAATAGGAGGGGGAAGGAGTGAAGCCAGAGGCAAACCAACCCTGCTCCTGCCTGAAGTCATCTGCTGCTGAAACCCTCATCCATGCCTTTCTGACCTTTACGAAGGCACTCCTGGCCAGTTTCCACATTCTGCCCTCCATAAACTTGAGGTAATCCAAAACTCTGCTGCCCTTGTCCTTAATCTCACCAAATTCTGTTCAACTACAGAGGTAATGGTGTGAAAGTGGGATGAAATGCTGTTGCAGACTTTTCTGGGTGGCATTGTGGCACAGTAGTTAGCACTGCTGCTTCACAGTGCCAGGGACCCGGGTTCGATTCCTGGCTTGGGTCACTGTCTGTGTGGTGTTTGCACATTCTCCCCCTATCTCTGTGGGTTTCCTCCAGGTGCTCCGGATTCCTCCCACGGTCCAAAGATGTGGGGGTTAGGTGAATTGACCATGCTAAATTGTCCCTTAGTGTTAGGGGGACTAGCATGGAGTTATGGGAATAGGGCCTGGGTGGGATTATGGTCGGAGCAGACTTGATGGGCCGAATGGCCTCCTTCTGCACTGTAGGATTCCATGGTCATTTTTCTCTGGCTCCGAAAGCTGCAGACAGTTGGAGAAGGGCAAGGAGAGTTTACCTTTGTCACAGTCACATAGGATGTCAATTGTTACGTTGATACGAACTGTTTAAAAATGTGATGGGTATGAAAACACAATTGGAGGAATTCAAACATGGGCTCTGGTTAATATAGGCGCGGATTTTGGGAAGACTTTGGAGAAGAAAGAGATGTTAGAGGTGGAATGGTAGTTTGCAAAGACGATGGAGTTAATGATTTTTTTGAGGGGTGTTGAAAGTGGCAGATTTGAAGGAGAGGGTGAGAGTATCTGAAGAGAGATAACCCTTAATAATATCTGCTAACATGGAAACTGGATAGAGGAGTTGAATGATGAACAGCTCAGTGGGTGTAGTGTCAAGGGAGCAGGAGGTGGGTTTCATGGACAGGCTAAGCTCGGGTGCGAGGTTTAGCATTGGGGGAGTTTGACCTGGTGGGCAGGGGCATGGAGGAACTGAGAGAGGCAGTTTATTGGTTGATCTCAAGCTGAATGAAAAAAATCTGTATGAACTTCTCGCTCTTGTTGGAGTTGGGATGGAGGAGAGAAGGGCTTAAGCCATACAATTTGCTATAAAGAAGTGCGAAATATATATAGTTGATAGAGTTGTCATTGTAGAACCAGGCATATGACAAACCAGTGTTTTTTACTGGACAAAACTGACTTAGAACATTTAAGTATTTTGATGAAGTGATGCTTTTTATCGCATGGAGTACATAGGAACAGGAGTATGCGTCATTCTCTTACATCATTGCTGACATGAACCTCAACTCCATTAAGCTATCTATGCTCCACACTTCATGACATCTTTACCTATCTGATCTCAGTCTTGATCATTTTTGTTGACCCATTGAGAGAGTTCCATATTTTTTCACTGCCATTTGTGTGAAGAGGATTTGTGACTCCTGAATTACTCAGAAAGCATACGACTTACAGACATTTTGTGTGTGTCTCTCACATTCTCGCTACCCTGCACACACGAGGTCTCATGAATGGTAATGTAATTAATGACCGTACTCACTGTTTTGGTCTTGATTGAACAATAAATGTCAGGCAAACACCTCTCCTGCTCCTCAAATAGTCCCACAGAGCCAAATTGGATATGATGGCTTTTACAAGTGCTCTCATACACTTCCATCAATCTCTTTAGTCGGTGGACTAGAACAGTTCAGTGAGATGAGGCAAGGTATAAATTGTTATTTTACTGAAAGTACTAACTTCCTTATTTCACCTCAAATTCCTCCTACATCATATCATGCTAATAGGCAAGCAAAACATTCCTGGTCAACCTCCTGGTTGTGTGTGGCTGAGCTTGAGCAAGGATTCCCTCGATGAGCTCAGCTCTTTATCAAAGCTTATCCTTGTTCACTAATGGTGCAACTTTTTGTATTTGTCTTCACAGGATGTGCGGGGGCACACAACATCTTCCCTTTTCAGGAATCCTCCAGTTTGTGTATTAATCAAACTGGTTACCTTTCTTCATGTAGTATATTCTGAGCAGGCAGCCTCATGCTGGGGACTGAAAATTTGCCATCTTGAGTGAACAGCCTAATAAGTATTTATTTCCCATGACGTTGTGGAAAACTGTATGGATAGTTTGATTCAGTCAGCTTTCAATCTCTTTTTTTTAGTCGGAGGAGCATTTTAAACTTGCATTTCATTTCAAAACATGAGATCATTGTTCCTCCTCGAATCCTTTTTGTGAATAAATGGTCAAATAAAATTCCTGAAGTGCGATTAATATTCTGTTGGTAGGATGGGGAAGGTTTGGTGGTGGTGGACTTGATCTTACCAGTACTGCCGAGAGGGAAAACAAAATAGGGTTTGGTGTAAAACGGGCTGCTAATTCGCTGTCGGATGTTGTACACTATTAGCATGTTTAAATAGTTAAGTAATGCTGTTGTGGTCGTAGACTGTGGGATACCAGTATCAGAACACAGTGTGCTTGAGGTAATTTGAAGATCTGCTGAGTGTTCTCTCATATAACCACAGAGTGAAAAAGATGCTGTTCCATTCCTTGAGTTCCATATGTTGTCCATTTGACTTTCAGACATGACCTTCATGACAACAAGCAACGTTGTGCAACTTTGGCTTAGCTGATGGCGCTGACTTCTTACATTGGCCTGTTCAGTGACTGCTGATATGCGAGATGTTGAAAGCAGGAAGCTCAATAGCTTTACATGTCGCTTTACATTTGGGCATAAAATCCTCACCACAAATGGGAGTTGACCCAATGATTATATTTGGATTTGAAAGGGAACTTATTGAGTATTTGAAAAAGTAAGATATAAACCATACTGGGAAAGGGTGGATAAGTGAGATGAGAGTGAATCCCATTAAAGAACTTTTGGAGCCCGGGTCATTCTTGTACATGCTAACTGTTTGTGTCAAAAGCATTAGTGGAAGTCTCTGAACTGATCTAAAATACAGCAACTGGTCATGTGACAGAATATACTTTGGATTTCTTATTTATGAAATCCATTCTGTCTTCCCATTACATTTTTAAACGTTCATGTGCCAAAATTGAACATCTACGGTATAATATAATCTTGTTCTAAAGTGAATTACATGCGCAGTCTCTGGGGAATGACTTAAATAACCCCAATTTTATTCTTGCAATTTCTGCTGTGCTCTCAATTGTGTTACAGTCTTGCAGCTTGGAAGCTGAACTCCGATGTATTGCACTGGATTTCCTTGACTTTTATGTTTGGAAACAGTTAGCTTTCTAAATTTAAAAAATAATCATTATACCTGTTAATATTTTTCAAAATTTCTTGTTTTTCTGAATTCCTAACTCATTAATACCTGGAAACTATTATTTGTGCACTGGACAGGGGTCATCTAATACCAAAAGTATTTTAATCTGTAATACCGACTTTTCACAAGGGACTCAGTCAGCTGGTTCCCAAGGTGATAAATTAGTTTTCTTTCACTTGACAAATAGTGAGCAGGAGCTTTTCATCAATGTGCAATTCCCATTTCCTTTTACACAAAGGGAGAGGCCAACTGCAGAGACAATTTTCATTAATAACTGCTTTGAAACTTTTTTTAATTTTGAGGTAGTGGAATGAAAAGAGGATTTGAGTGGGATTGGTGATCTCCAAGCAGAGCAAAGCCCTGCAGCCCTGAAAGGTCGCCATACTTCTGAATGGTTGAACTAATACTAATTAAAGGATTGTGGCTGTCTTCTTGGACGGCTTTCCAGAAACTCGAGGCAAGGCATTAGGGTTTCTATAGCAACTAATTTATTCAATAAAGATGTAATACTCATAAATGTGGTTGCATTTGAATCAAAACGTTTTCATTTTAAGGATGGGCACTCTCTCTGGTCAGTGGAATTTATGCAGCGCAACTTCTAATTTTCTGAAGTTAAAATTAAGTATTCAGGAGATTTGATGTATTTGCTATCTGTCTATACTCCTCCTGGTTCATATTTGATCAGCTTTCACAAGTTGGGAGAGGAAAAATATTGTCTCTTGCCCTTATTTGTTGTGGTAACCTTTTGTCCCTATTTTGTGGCTGCATGGGGACCAGTTTGAGCAACACTGATGTCAACAAAAATACAGAAAACTACGCAATCAGCAATGACCTAGTTAATTTTATGGAATTCCTGTACGAAATATATTTGTTTGGCTCCTTGATCACTTGTATTGGGTTTGTTTACGGACCAAGGGTTGAGTGAACCAGTGAGTTCTGTGCTCTGATTTAAGTCTGCAGACCGGATGATTAGATTGGATTTATTAAATTGAGTGGAATATTTGATCAGAGATCAGGAAATTAAATCTAGTGTATTATAATTTCAAGCAGAAATACAAGTTCTGTAACTTGGCATATATTTTACCCTCATGAGTAAGAATTAGTTGCAAGAACTTGCTCACAAATATTTGACTACTGACTTAGTTTTGGAAAAGTCAGTTGAATTGCAATCCTGCAGTACCTTTGGTTCGCATGATTAAGAAATTTAGCATTTCTTTTGTTACTACCAACAGAGGTTGAAAATGAATCATTCATATTTCTCAAGATATTACTATGATATGCTAATATAGTTCCATAAAGAAACTGCCTTGTTATGGCATATCTAGTGAGATTTCATAAAAATATTCACCTTCCAAATCCATTATTCATACATCTATGTAACTTGCACCTGCACGTTGTATTAAATTCACTGCTTTTTAATTTGTTCAATTTTTCTTGCTCAACTGTTTCAGCTTCCTGCTCTGGCTATCAATTAGGTCAGCACATGGATAAAAGGCAACTGTAGACAACCATGATTCAATTGGAATCGATTTGGTCGTTAAAGCAAGTAACATTGACCAAACTTCAACTTGACCTTCAGATTGAAGAGTTTCTGTTTTCATTTCCAAGGTATTCTACAAGATAAGTTTCAGTCATTCAGAGCTGCTTGAAAGGAGGAATGGTCATTTGCTTCATGAACTGAATTGCAGAATTAAAATGGATTTCCAACATTTCCAGTTACTGAAAGTATGTATTAATGGAAGAATCTGAAAAATACAATACATTCCAAGCTGTGTATGGGTGCTAACAATCCCTTTGGAGACTGATAACTTTCATTAACATATTTACAGAATCACAGTATCTCACAGTGCAAAAGAGGCACTTCAACTCATTGGGTCTGCACCAACAAGTGAGAAACACCTGACCTATCTACCGAATCCCATTTACCAGCACTTGGCCAAAACCCTTGAATGTTATGATATGCCAGATACTTTTTAAAGGACGTGAGGCAACCTGCCTTCACCACACTCCCAGGCAGCGCATTCTAGACCATCACCACCCCTGGGTAGATTTTTCACACACACCCCTCACCAACCTCCGGCCCCTCGCCTTGAACTTGTATGCCTTTGTGACAGATCCTTCAACTCAGGGCTCCCTATCCACCCTGCTCATGCCCCTCATAATCTTGTACACCTCAATCAGGTCACCCCTCAGCCTTCTGTGCTCCAACGAAAACAACTCCAATCTATTCAACCACTCTTTGTAACTTAAATGTTTCACCCCAGGCAGCATCCTGGTGAATTTCCTCTGCACCCACTCAAGTGCAATCACACCTTTCCTATAATGTGATGACCAGAACACTCCAGCATGACCTCCTTGTTTTTGTAATCTATGCCTCGATTGATAAAGGCAAGTGTCCCATATCCTTTTTTCACCACCTCACTAACATGCTCTTCTGTCTTCAGAGATCTATGGACAAATACGCCAAGGTCGTGTTCCACAGAACTTCCCAGTGTCATGCCATTCATTGACTACTTCCTTGTCAAATTACTCCTTCCAAAGTGTATCACACTTTTCAGGGTTAATTTCCATCTTCCTGTAGCCCAAGACACTCAACCTCACTGTTAACCATCCAGCCAGCCTTTGTGTCACCTGCAAACCTGGTAACCCTACCCCCCACATAGACATCTATGCCGTTTATATAAATAACGAATAAGGAATTTAGGAAATAGGATTTATGAGCAGGAGTCGGCCATTTAGCTCTTGGAGCCTATTCCATCATTCAATTCGATCATGGCTGTGGTCTCCGCTCCACTTTGTCATCTTCCCCCAAAACCCTTGGACCGGATCTTGAGCCCGCATTCACTGTCTGCAGAAATGGTGGCTTGGGTTCAAAATGTGGAGAGGTGGGAAAAATGTAATTCTTGTCAGTGAGATCACTTTGTCTGATTTTGAGCTAACCTGACCGGCGGGGAACGGCGTGAATCTAATTTGAATCCATCAGCAGGTCATCAGCAAGCTCTCACTTCCAATATTGAGCCCGCACGGAATATTCAGCTGGCGCTGACATAATTGCTTCTTCTATGAACGGGGTCTCAGGAAGGATGACTGGGGATTTGGTGGGAGAGGGTGCTAGGGTGTGGTGTTGCCTGTAGCAGGGCTTCTTTACTCTGTCCTCAGTGCGGGGAGAGACCCAGCACAGCCGTTCTCACACTCCACAGGAATAAACAACGAGGTGTGCACGTGAGTCTGCCACCCCCCCCCCGGCCCCCTCGTCTTTCAGGCTTGAATAAATTCAGTGAGCAGCCCCCAATGCTTTCTGGGGAACAGAGTTCCACATTCCAATGACCCTTTCAGAACATAGCGATTAGGAGCAGAAGTCGGCCATTCAGTCCTTCAAACAAGCTCCACCAATAGGAATAATCATGGCTCATTCTCCATCTGAATGCCATACTCCCACACTGTCCCCATAACCCTTGACTTGTTTTCAATTTTCCTTTCCAGTTGGATAATTTTTAATCCCTGAACTGTGTCTCATGGTGAGTTTACCTCGGAAATTCCTTGCTTCAGCCAAAGCTACATGAATCTTCCAGCCTGCTTTAAATTTTCACAAGCTTGGTCTCTCCAACCCAAGCATGAGTTCCCACCCACATTCTTTGTGGTGAATATAACAGTGACCGGCTGACTCTCGCGCGCGCTCTCTCTCTCTCTCTATCGCGCTCTCTCTCGCGCTCTCTCTCTCACGCTCTCTCTCTCTCTCACGCTCTCTCTCTCATGCTCTCTCTCTCACGCTCTCTCTCTTGCAGTCTCTTGCTCTTGCGCTCTCTCGCTCTCTCTGGCGCTCTCTCTCTGGCCCTCCCTCTCTGGCCCTCCCTCTCTGGCCCTCCCTCTCTGGCCCTCCCTCTCTGGCCCTCCCTCTCGCGCCCTCCCTCTCGCGCCCTCCCTCTCGCGCCCTCCCTCTCGCGCCCTCCCTCTCGCGCCCTCCCTCTCGCGCCCTCCCTCTCGCGCCCTCCCTCTCGCGCCCTCCCTCTCGCGCCCTCCCTCTCGCGCTCTCACTCCCTCGCCCTCACTCCCTCGCCCGCCCGCCCCCTCGCCCGCCCGCCCCCTCGCCCGCCCACCCCCTTCGCCCTTGCCTCCCTCCCTCGCTCGCCCGCCCCCCTCCCCCACCCGCCCGCCCGCCTCCCTCGCCCGCCCGCCCCCCTCGCCCGCCCGCCCGCCCCCCTCGCCCGCCCGCCCCCTCGCCCGCCCGCCCACCCCCCTCGCCCGCCCGCCCGCCTGCCCCCTCGCCCGCCTGCCCCCTCGCCCGCCCGCCCCCTCGCCCGCCCGCCCCCTCGCCCGCCCGCCGCCCTCGCCCGCCGCCCTCGCCCGCCCCCCTCGCCCGCCCGCCCCCCTCGCCCGCCCGCCCCCTCGCCCGCCCGCCCGCCCGCCCCCCCCGCCCGCCCGCCCCCCTCGCCCGCCCGCCCGCCCCCCTCGCCCCCTCGCCCGCCCGCCCCCCTCGCCCGCCCTCCCCGCCCGCCCCCCTCGCCCGCCCGCCCCCCTCGCCCGCCCGCCCCCCTCGCCCGCCCGCCCCCCTCGCCCGCCCGCCCCCCTCGCCCCCCTCGCCCGCCCGCCCCCCTCGCCCGCCCGCCCCCCTCGCCCGCCCGCCCCCCTCGCCCGCCCGCCCCCCTCGCCCGCCCGCCCCCCTCGCCCGCCCGCCCCCCTCGCCCGCCCGCCCCCCTCGCCCGCCCGCCCCCCTCGCCCGCCCGCCCCCTCGCCCGCCCGCCCCCCTCGCCCGCCCGCCCCCCTCGCCCGCCCGCCCCCCTCGCCCGCCCGCCCCCCTCGCCCGCCCGCCCCCCTCGCCCGCCCGCCCCCCTCGCCCGCCCGCCCCCCTCGCCCGCCCGCCCCCCTCGCCCGCCCGCCCCCCTCGCCCGCCCGCCCCCCTCGCCCGCCCGCCCCCCTCGCCCGCCCGCCCGCCCCCCTCGCCCGCCCGCCCCCCTCGCCCGCCCGCCCCCCTCGCCCGCCCGCCCCCCTCGCCCGCCCGCCCCCCTCGCCCGCCCGCCCCCCTCGCCCGCCCGCCCCCCTCGCCCGCCCGCCCCCCTCGCCCGCCCGCCCCCCTCGCCCGCCCGCCCCCCTCGCCCGCCCGCCCCCCTCGCCCGCCCGCCCCCCTCGCCCGCCCGCCCCCCTCGCCCGCCCGCCCCCCTCGCCCGCCCGCCCCCCTCGCCCGCCCGCCCCCCTCGCCCGCCCGCCCCCCTCGCCCGCCCGCCCCCCTCGCCCGCCCGCCACCCTCGCCCGCCCGCCACCCTCGCCCGCCCGCCACCCTCGCCCGCCCGCCACCCTCGCCCGCCCGCCACCCTCGCCCGCCCGCCACCCTCGCCCGCCCGCCACCCTCGCCCGCCCGCCACCCTCGCCCGCCCCCCTCGCCCGCCCGCCCCCCTCGCCCGCCCGCCCCCCTCGCCCGCCCGCCCCCCTCGCCCGCCCGCCCCCCTCGCCCGCCCGCCCCCCTCGCCCGCCCGCCCCCCTCGCCCGCCCGCCCCCCTCGCCCGCCCGCCCCCCTCGCCCGCCCGCCCCCCTCGCCCGCCCGCCCCCCTCGCCCGCCCGCCCCCCTCGCCCGCCCGCCCCCCTCGCCCGCCCGCCCCCCTCGCCCGCCCGCCCCCCTCGCCCGCCCGCCCCCCTCGCCCGCCCGCCCCCCTCGCCCGCCCGCCCCCCTCGCCCGCCCGCCCCCCTCGCCCGCCCGCCCCCCTCGCCCGCCCGCCCCCCTCGCCCGCCCGCCCCCCTCGCCCGCCCGCCCCCCTCGCCCGCCCGCCCCCCTCGCCCGCCCGCCCCCCTCGCCCGCCCGCCCCCCTCGCCCGCCCGCCCCCCTCGCCCGCCCGCCCCCCTCGCCCGCCCGCCCCCCTCGCCCGCCCGCCCCCCTCGCCCGCCCGCCCCCCTCGCCCGCCCGCCCCCCTCGCCCGCCCGCCCCCCTCGCCCGCCCGCCCCCCTCGCCCGCCCGCCCCCCTCGCCCGCCCTCCCTCGCCCGCCCTCCCTCGCCCTCCCTCCCTCGCCCGCCCACGCCCGCCCTCCCTTGACAGAGTGGATAGTCAGAATATTTTTCCCAAGGTGGAAGAGTCAATTACTAGGGGGCATAGGTTTAAGTTGTCAAGGGCACCTTAAAAGAGATGTACGAGGCAGATTTTTTGCACTGAGTGGTGGGTGCCTGGAACACATTGCCGGGGGAGGTAGTGGAAGCGGATACGGTACTGACTTTTAAGGGGTGTCTTGACAAGTACATGAATGAGATGGAAATAGAAGGATATGGTCCCCGGAAGCGTAGGGGGTTTTAGTTCAGTCGGGCAGCATGGTCGGTGCAGGCTTGGAGGGCCGAAGGGCCTGTTCCTGTGCTGTAATTTTCTTTGTTCTTTGTTCAGCACACTTACCCCTGTCTTACCCTCACAAACTGTCCCACATGACCCTTTACACTCACACAGATTACTTGTGTGTTGTTGCCTATCAGATAAATCATATGGTTTTGTCCATCAGAATACAGGAAGTTCCATTTAAAAAAAAAGACTTGGTTTGACTTATTGAGGCTGCTGTTGGAAAGACAGAAAGTTTTAGAACCATTTGGTTTCTTGTCCTTCCTTTCCCAAGGTTATACATCATTCTTGAACATGCTTGTAGGCCTTCACAGGTTGACTAAAGCTTTGATTCCACCCTTTCATCATGTGGGGAAATTTCTCATCTCTGCTCAGCAGCATTCTTCTAAGTTCTTGTTCTGCAGACCTGACTTTCTGTCTCTCTGTGCCCCGTCTTGCTCACTGCTCTTCAGCTCACGATTTTCAGCACCCTCATCCCTGGCACCACAACTCCCCAAGGTTTCCTGCCAAAGTTGGTTGATCTTGCTTAGCTGCACGTTTTGCAACTCTAATGTACCTTTCTCGGTGCTTTCTGTAGCCTGAGCAATCTCTAATGCTCTCGTCAAGGTAACTTCTGTCTCTGCTATTAAGTTTTTTTGTATGGAGAGGTTATTCACGCTACAAACTAACCTATCTCTTGGCATATTGTTGAGTGTCAATCTGAACTCGCATTACTCAGCTAACTGCCTTAACTGTGCTATGAAAGCTGCTATCATCTCCCCTGGGTTTCTCATTGTTGAAGTAAATTTTCTCGCTGCGTTATCACTGATGGTTTTGGTTGATTGTGTTCTCTGACCAGTGCAAATAGCTGTTTGAATGTTTTGTATCTGGGGCCTCTGGAGAAGTCAGACTACCAACCAGATCGTGGCCAGAATTATACCATCCTGACCGCAATGGGAATCGGAGTGGGCGAGGAACAGACCCTGGAAAGGTCCATTGACCTTGGGCAGGATTTTACGATTTTGGGATGAGTGAGGCCATAATATCCAGCCCAGTAAGTCTGAGCCCCACAGGGCTGTGAGAAGGATTACTGCCTGCTTTTCCTCCCTCCCAATTTCATTGGCCCTAATGAAAAATCTGAGACGCTCCACATATTGGACTGACTGCTCTGTTTCAGGGTCAAATATTTTCAACTTCCCAATTAAGACGCTTTTTGGCACGAACAAATTATTGCAATAGTGTTCTTCAAAAGAGTTGCGATTCGCGGACTGCTCCCGACATGCTGCAACTGTACAGGGTACTGGTGAGGCCGCACCTGGAGTACTGTGTACAATTTTGGTCCCCTTATTTATGAAAGGATATTTTAGCTTTGGAGGGGGTACAGAGAAGGTTCACCAGGTTGATTCCGAAGATGAGGGGGTTAGCTTATGAGGAGAGATTGAGTAGACTGGGCCTGTACTCATTGGAGTTTAGATCATTAGAGTTGAGGGGAGATCTTATCGAGACATATAAGATAATGAAGGGGCTAGACAGGGTAGAAGCAGCGAGGTTATTTCCACTTACAATGAAAACAAGAACTAGGGGGCATAGCCTCAAAATACGGGGGAGTCAATTTAGAACAGAGTTGAGGAGGAACTTCTTCTCCCAGAGGGTAGTGAATCTTTGGAATTCTCTGCCCAATGAAGCAGTAGAGCAGTTTAAGTCACAGATAGATAGATTTTTAACCATTAAGGGTGATGGGGAGTGGGTGGGTAAGTGGAACTGAACCCACTATCAGATCAGCCTTGATCTTATTGAATGGCGGAGCGGGCTTGAGGGACCTACTCCTACTCCTATTTCTTATGTTCTTATGTTCACTCCAGTTGAGGCTTGGAAGTGACATTAATTAATGGATCAATTAATGGCAACTTGAAGTTGGTGATAGGAGGTCAAGGGTGGGTGGGGGGTCCCTGGCAGATCACCTTGCTCAGGCCTTGGGCAGGAAGGGGGGGGTGGGGGGGCATGCATGCTTCCATGCACCTCTTCCTCTGGGCCCTGCAACCATGCCTTTCCATCAACACCTCAATCCATTCTCCCCAGAGCCCCCTCCTGGCCCTCACCTTCTCTCCCCACCATGAGAATCCCCTACTTAATAGTCCTGAGCTCAGGAACTTAGATTCTGGAGACTGCTTGTGGATCCAGCAGTGCTCACCAGTCTGTGGAGTGTTAGATGGCTGAAGGGTGGCTGCTCCACCACCTGTTAAATTCTGCCCCAAAAGTGCAACTCCCTTAGTATCATTACTGGAAACGAAGCTTGCTTTGACGGGGGAGTTAGGTTTGTAATGTTAAAGATCAAAAATGAAAGAATAGTGCTGCAAAACATTTTGATAAATTTTACGCAAACAGCTAAAAAAATTTTAAAAACCATTGCGATTTGCTCTGATTTAAAGTACTCCAATCACATTTGCATTAATGAATTGGAGGGGCTTCTGTTTTATAGCAATAAAGCTGTTATCAACAAATTATTCAGAGCAGTGTTACACTTTCCAGAAATGCACAGTCTTCAAGAAGAAGAGTTGTGCTGCAGATGAGTTCTTCTTGTCTGCTTATACTGGTAGTGAGAGTTTCGATCTGCACTTAATTTAATGACCAACTAGTTTTTACACAGGAGTCAAGCAGAATTTTTTGGCAGGATTGTGTTGGTGTGCTGAGCAATGGAAGTTTGAAACCAATATGCCTCCATGGAACAGTGTAATCAGACACCCAAGTTGGGCATGTCTGCATTACTGCTGCACACTGTTGATACCTGGCCAGCCAACTTCATTAATAGAATTCAGAGATGTCGACAATATGGGATTTTTTTCACTTAGTTTCAGGCGAGGCAATACCTTAACTGGCATGGTGGACTAGAAGAGTTTCAGAGCCCTGTAATGGTAATGTTCCGGTTGAACTCCAGAATTCCACAGCTTACGATTAGAAGTCTCCAACCTTTTCCTTTTGTAAATTTGGACCAAATGTTCTTGGGTAAGTTAACGGGTTCCTTTACAGAAAAAGTGTTCACTTTGTATCACTTCAGGGAAATAAAATGGACTGTAAGTTTTTCAACAGCTTGGCTTAGAGATGAAGCTTTGTGTTTTGCTGGCCCAAAAGAAAACACAGCTAATTTAATGAGTTCCCTTCATAATTGAGGAAAATAATATTGTGTCAACAAATTCTCTTTAAGTTAACCATGAAGCTAAACTTACTGCTCTGTTCCAGAAAGCCAGTTGGTGAAGGATGGAACTGGAGCCAATGTTTACACATTGTTTTTTTCTTTATAGAGTTACATATTATAAGCATAACAAACCAACCATCACAATTTTAATCTGTGTCAATTTTTAGGGGTTCGAATGAATCCCTAATTAATGCCCATTATCTACATATAATTGCATGCAATTAATATGTAATTAACATTTGAGACTTTGCCTGTTGACAATTGTGGATTTGGCCCTCTGCAATACCCCTTCAATGGATAAGATGTTTATTCGGTCTTGATGTTAACTATAGCATTTTGGTTATGTGAACATTCAAGTTGGGAATACTTGCAAATGTTTACTTCAAGGCCAAAATTTTATTCACTCATGATTTTGTGCTTTCTTGATTATCAAAAACTGGAGTCGTGATTTGTTTGAGAATAAGATTGGATTTTTCTCCTCTCTCTCTCTCTCGCTCCCATTCTGTTTCTCTCATCAGTTTCAGTACTATTGCTGGCAGGGTGCAAAATTGAAATTCATGGATGCATGAAACAGAATGCTTGAGCAGGGCAAGGCTGATAGGGAGTGGTACAAAAGAAACTCCAGGTATGTTTTGAATACCATTGATTTATATTATCACACTGAAAAATAGAGGCAAGAAGTCTTTGGTTTGCTGTACTTCACTGAGTGATGAAATACATAAGAATTCATTTGACCGTACCTGCAGGATTATCAGATTGAGTTGTATGCATGTTGCACCTGGTTCTGTAGAACTGCTTCGGCTCTTATCCAAAGAGGGAAATTCTGTTGATTTTGCTGATGCTCCAGTCAGTTCCTGAATAGAGATCAAATATCAGATTGGTTGTATTCAATGATCCCAATGCATTTATCGCCTGTCCAATTACACTCATTGATGGTACCCCACGCATACCAAAAGCACAATGTTATGTAGCTGAATTCTTGGAGGATGGCACAGTGGTTAGCACTGCTGCCTCACAGTACCAGGGACCCAAGTTTGATTCTGGCCTTGGGTGACTTTCTATATAAAGTTTGCACGTTAGCCCCATGTCTGCGTGGGTTTCCTGCGGGTGCTCTGGTTTCCACCCACAGTCCAAAGATGCGTAGGTTAGGTGGATTAACCATGTTAAATGTGCAGGGTTAAGTGGAGAGGACAGAGGGGAGGGCCTGGGTGGGATGCTCTTTTGGAGAGCCAGTCAGACTTGATGGGCCAATTGGCCTCTTTCTGCACGGGCGGGACAGTGGTTAGCACTGCTGCCTCACAGCAACAGGGGCCCGGGTTTGATTCTCGGCGTGGGTCCTTGTCTGTGCGGAGTCTGCACGTTCTCTCCATGTCTGCATGGGGTTCTTCCGGGTGCTCTGGGTTTCTCCCACAGTCCAACAGACATGCTGATTAAGTTCATTGGCCATGCTAATTTTTCCCTCAATATACCGAATAGGTGCTGGAGTGTGGCGACTAGGGGATTTTCACCGAACTTCGTTGCAGTGTTAATGTAAGCCTACTTGTGACACTAATAAATAAACTTATAATCTTATGTACCCGCTGCCTGTGTCCTTCTAGATGGTAGGAATCATGGATTTGGAAGGCCCTGTTGAAGCTTTGGTGAGTTCCTGCATCTTGTGGATGGTACATAGTTTGTGGATGGGGTGGCAATCAAGTGGCTTGCTTTGTCCTGGATGGTGTGGTGCTTCTGGAGTGTTGTTGGAGCTGCACTCATTCAGGCAAGTGGAGATTATTCCATCACACTCCTGGCTTGTGCCTTGGAGATGGTGGGCAGGCTTTTGGGAGTCAGGAGGTGAGTTACTCACACAGGATTCCTCGTCTCTGACCTGCTCTTGGAGCACAGTATTTATGTGAAAGGATTATGTTTGCAAGAACTATATTATATTCACAAAATTTGGCAGGATATGAATTTTTCTCTTTGACATCAATTACATCTTCCCTTGGTTTAAATCTAAACATTGGTTTCCAAGTTTTAATATTCCTCATGCCACCTCCCATGTGTTTCCTGTTCTGATGGGAACAATCCAAGCTTGAAGAGTGGCAGCAAACCTCAGGAACTTTATGCAAATGTTGTTCTTCCTTGGACATTGGCCCCATTCACAACATGGGTTAGCAAAACTGAAGACTAACTTTGTCATCACTAAACATCCACACGATTCATGGGGGAAGCATTCCCATTTAATTATCTTTTCCCTGCCCCTCAATAAAAGAAATCTGTAAAGAGATATGCACAGGCTAAGTCCCAATTCTTATTCTCCTCCTGCACCTCGTGTTTAGATGTACAAAGGCAGACTTTCATCTGTTTTGATAGCTAGTTGTTCCTGGGACAGGTCGTTAGTCTGCCAGAGGCTTGTAGCTTGACTGGCGCCACTCTACATCAAACATGACTGGGCATGAGTCTCGCTCACTCTTACCAGCAGCCACTGGGGTGCTGGAAGGATTTGCAAGTTGACACTCACCCACTGTGTCTCAAGATCTCCGACACAAGTTAAGTAAGTGGGCGAGAAGGTGGCAGATTGACAATTATGAGGAAAGTGGAAGTTATTTCTCCATTTCTGTCTCCATTTCTGGCGATAGGCTTCCCACTAGTATCCATTACAAGCCCAATAACTCCCACAGCTACCTTGACTACAGTTCTTCACACACACCATCCCATTCCGTCAGTTCCTTCACTTCTGTCGCATCTATTCCAATGATGCCACTTTCCAAAATGGCGCTGTTGGTATGTCTTTCTTCTTCCTTAATCATGGGTTCCCAATTACTGTGGTTGACAGGGCTTTCAACCATGTCGGATTCATCTCTCACGTCACTGCTGTCACCTCCTTTCCAGCACCAGGATAGGATCCCCCTTGTCCTCACTTTTCACCCCACCAGCGTCTATGTTCAAAGGATCATCCTCTGCCATTGCCATCGACTCCAGCATGATGTCACCACCAAACACATCTTCCCCTCACTCCTGCTGTCAACATTTCGCAGGGACTGTTCCCTCCGGGACACCTTGGTGCACTCCTCCATCACACCTAACACCTCACCTACTGCCCATGGCACCTTCCCAAGCAGTCGTGTAAGGTGCAACATTTGACCCTTTACCTCCACCCTGCTAACCATCGAGGGGCCTTTTCAGGTGAAGTGGTCTGTTGCATTTGCTGCTCCCAATGCGGTCTAATCCACATCGGGGAGGCCAAATGCAGACTGGGTGACCGCTTTGCAGCACACCTTTGGTCTGTCCGCAAGCAGGACCCAGATCTTTCTGCTACTCACCTTTTCAACACACAATCATGCTGTCATGTTCACATGTCCATCCTTGGCATGTTGCAGTGTTCCAGTGAAGCCCAACGCAAACTTGAGGAACTGCACTGGGTCAGCACGGTGTAAGAAGTTTAACAACACCAGGTTAAAGTCCAACAGGTTTATTTGGTAGCAAAAGCCACACAAGCTTTCGGAGCTCCAAGCCCCTTCTTCAGGTGAGTGGGAATTCTGTTCACAAACAGGGCATATAAAGACACAGACTCAATTTACATGAATAATGGTTGGAATGCGAATACTTACAACTAATCAAGTCTTTAAGAAACAAACAATGTGAGTGGAGAGAGCATCAAGACAGGCTAAAAAGCCTTCGCGACACACGACGGCGCAGAGTCGCTGAGCAGAAACTGATAGCCAAGTTCCGCACACACGAGGACGGCCTCAACCGGGATATTGGGTTCATGTCACACTATTTGTAACCCCCACAGTTTGCCTGGACCTGCAGAGTTTCACTGGCTGTCTTGTCTGGAGACAATACACATCTTTTTAGCCTGTCTTGTTGCTCTCTCCACTCGCATTGTTTGTTTCTTAAAGACTTGATTAGTTGTAAGTATTCGCATTCCAACCATTATTCATGTAAATTGAGTCTGTGTCTTTATATGCCCTGTTTGTAAACAGAATTCCCACTCGCCTGAAGAAGGGGCTTAGAGCTCCGAAAGCTTGTGTGGCTTTTGCTACCAAATAAACCTGTTGGACTTTAACCTGGTGTTGTTAAACTTCTTACACCGTGCTGACCCAGTGCTGTTCCTCAAGTTTGCGTTGGGCTTCACTGGAACACTGCAACATGCCAAGGATGGACATGTGAACATGACAGCATGATTGTGTGTTGAAAAGGTGAGTAGCAGAAAGATCTGGGTCCTGCTTGCGGACAGACCAAAGGTGTGCTGCAAAGTGGTCACCCAGTCTGCATTTGGTCTCCCCGATGTGGATTAGACTGCATTGGGAGCAGCAAATGCAACAGACCACTTCACCTGAAAAGGCCCCTCGATGGTTAGCAGGGTGGAGGTAAAGGGTCAAGTGTTGCACCTTACACGACTGCTTGGGAAGGTGCCATGGGCAGTAGGTGAGGTGTTAGGTGTGATGGAGGAGTGCACCAAGGTGTCCCGGAGGAAACAGTCCCTGCGAAATGTTGACAGCGGGAGTGAGGGGAAGATGTGTTTGGTGGTGACATCATGCTGGAGTCGATGGCAATGGCAGAGGATGATCCTTTGAACATAGACGCTGGTGGGGTGAAAAGTGAGGACAAGGGGGATCCTATCCTGGTGCTGGAAAGGAGGTGACAGCAGTGACGTGAGAGATGAATCCGACATGGTTGAAAGCCCTGTCAACCACAGTAATTGGGAACCCATGATTAAGGAAGAAGAAAGACATACCAACAGCGCCATTTTGGAAAGTGGCATCATTGGAATAGATGCGACAGAAGTGAAGGAACTGACGGAATGGGATGGTGTGTGTGAAGAACTGTAGTCAAGGTAGCTGTGGGAGTTATTGGGCTTGTAATGGATACTAGTGGGAAGCCTATCGCCAGAAATGGAGACAGAAATGGAGAAATAACTTCCACTTTCCTCATAATTGTCAATCTGCCACCTTCTCGCCCACTTACTTAACTTGTGTCGGAGATCTTGAGACACAGTGGGTGAGTGTCAACTTGCAAATCCTTCCAGCATCCCAGTGGCTGCTGGTAAGAGTGAGCGAGACTCATGCCCAGTCATGTTTGATGTAGAGTGGCGCCAGTCAAGCTACAAGCCTCTGGCAGACTAACGACTTGTCCCAGGAACAACTAGCTATCAAAACAGATGAAAGTCTGCCTTTGTACATCTAAACACGAGGTGCAGGAGGAGAATAAGAATTGGGACTTAGCCTGTGCATATCTCTTTACAGATTTCTTTTATTGAGGGGCAGGGAAAA